>NW_027045451.1:8008460-8277958 GCF_025399875.1 Dalotia coriaria
TTTAAAACCTGTTTGGTTTTCTTCTCAGCCGATTTCAACGCTTTGCTGGAAGATTCAATCGTTTTCTGCTGTTTTTTAGCCGCTGATCGCTTTTGATCATAGTAGCGCCTCGCATTTGCAAACGCAGTCAATGCCAGGTCAATATCTACTAACACAAGCGGTGGTGGAGCATTTTCTTCATCCTCGTAGTAAGGATCCGCGAGAAGAATTGTAAAATGATTTGTGTTCAGTTTAAGTTGTTTAATGTGCTTTGCTACCGGGTCGCCTTTAGCCGCTGCATCCTTAACCATCTCTTCGATGTCGGTCCACGGTAACTGGCTAGCCAAGGCACTTTGGATGGCTATAATTGCGTTGTCAACGAGTTGTTGATTGTTTGAAATGAGTTCAGCTTTGATCTTATCGTTTTCTTGTGTCTTTTCTAGTGCGAGCAAGCGTTGGTCATGATCCTTTTTAACATTTTCGAGTTTTTTAATTGCTTCGCGTTCTTGTTGCATAGATTTCAAGTCGATTTTTTGGGCCTGTAAGGTCGAGAAGAACTCATCGGCGGCTTGATTGAAAGTCTCGAATTCTTGATGAGGTAGGTTTTCGTGCTGTGAGTAGAGTATTGGGTGGAATTCTTGGTTTGAGTAAAAATATTCTTTTTCTGCTTTAGAGTTTGGGTTTGGCTTTTCTTCCTTCTTTTGTATGATATATCCCTAATAGTATCAAAACATTAATAGTAATTTAGACAATTGTTCTTAACTTACTTTGGAATGATTCGTTTTTGCTGCTGACAACACATTTTCTGCTTCAGTCAAAGCAAGATGCAACTTTCCTAAACTAGTTTCCATATTAAAATCTTTTATTTTTGTATTCTTAAAGCCATGTTTAAGTAAAACATGCTCAATCAAAGCAGGACCATACTCTAGTTTAGGCATGAGTACTTTTTTCAAATTGTCTTCTGGTTTTCCACCTTCCAAGTATTTTTTAATATCTTCTAAACTTGGTGCAGCTGATTCCCTGGCTCTATCATGGGGATACTTCTCTCGAATAGCAAACCTGACATTCTCACCTTCAGTATGAGTCCTCAACACATATAATATTGTCATTTCATGATCACACAACACAACATTTCCTCTATCATACAACTCCAATATCACATGATAAGCAGCTTCCCCAGTTCCAAACTGAAAATCTATAATTCTGTCTGTTCCCATTTGTGTTAAACTCTCTAATCTTTTGTTTTTCAAGTGTTTTCTCAACTAAAAATTACAAAGGTTGAATAAGAAAATTAAATATTTTAAATTGCTTCATACTTTCATGCTGAAACCAGAGGGTGCCATATTTTTGGGCCATTCATAATTTGTTGTATGGAACCTATTGCCCGATTCTATCAGTAAAACGGCTTTTTCTTCGGTTCTCTGCAGCCGAATAAGATATGTGCGATTATCCACATCGTAGATATTATTCACTCGCATTCCTACATACCTGATAAGACAATCAAATTAATATAATTAAAGAATTGCAATAAATTATGAAATTTTAAAGGTAACCTAAATGCTTACTTTTGTAACTCTGTGACGCTACAGACGATATCGTAAGTGTTAAATCGCGTCTTCATTTCGCTGAAAACCCACTAGCCAGATTTTATTAAATAAAATTCTCCAACTTGTGATCAAAATAAAAACTTCAGACACGTTTGACATGAATTGTCGCAATTTTGGAATTGACTTGTTGGTGTATACTTGGTTACCTAACTTTAATGCAAACATTTCATTTGCTGTGCACAGGGTCGGATTAATATGTTCGTTACTAGGTAACACACGCGTTCTTGAAGTGGGGAGAGTGCAAACAGCCGGCAGTTGTTTATCGAACCGTCGCGGGGTGGGAGCATGCGAGAGACGAAGACGCAGAGGGTTGCTTTCCGTTCAGTTAAGCGCGGCGCGTGCGAGCGACGAGCTATCGGCGTCTGCACTCCTAACATACAGCTCACGCGTGTCTTCTCTTGCTGTTCGCGCGTCTTCGTCGGGGGATATAATCTCTGCTTGTGTGCAGTGTACTTCGCGCGGGCCTGCAGGGTGTGCGCGTGTATTTTGTCGTCATCGCACGCGAGTGTGCGCACGCGGTCTCTTCCTGCGCCGGTCGAGCCCCAGCCCCAGTTTGCGAACCCACCCCGAGCGAGCGCGCCCCGCACGACGATGGGCGATTGTTGAAAGAAAAGTGTTGCGAATTGTGTCGCGTTCGGTGCGTGCCGGTGCGGAAATTGACCAGCCACATCATGGTGCAGTTGGATTTTTCCACCGTCGGTGAGTTTTGCGAAAATTTATCGATTGTTTCATGCGCTCACAGTGCTGCAAAGGCATATTATGCTCTATCCGACTGCAAGGGTAATGTACCCTTGGGTCACTTTCGGATAGTTCCTTATTATGCAGCCGAAATGGGGTAACATTTGAATAACGTCTATTTTTGAGCGTACACAGGCAGCATTTTCTTTTATTTTGGGCGTAAATCTTTTTGCATAAGATTTGGATGAATGGCTGTGAAGGTTTTCTTGGTAATTCGGGGTTTTAGTGGGTTACCTGAATAATTACAGTTTAAAATGAAGTTTGCGGGGCTTGTGACGGGGATTTCTGGTGAAGTTTGTGTGACAGTAGGGCTTAAGGGTGGGAACAGGTGTTTTGCATCTGTTCGGACAGTCGACGCGGTCCACCTGCATATTTTATGCTTTTATACGTGTGGCTTTTAAAAAAAAATCTTTTGGCAAAAACTTGCAAACATACTTCGCATAAATATATTTTTTTTCTGATAAGGAAACAGGTCAAGTTATCATGCTTGCACTCTAAACTATTTCCGGTAAAGTCCTGATATACTCGTAACTATTGGAGTTGCATTCGCAACAATTCACTTTATTCCATTTGTGACAAACTGATAAAAATCTGCCCACTTTTCTGATATTTTTGTTTTGTTATTTTTCTTATGTTTTGATAGTATCTCATGAATTTTTAAATAAATCCCTACGTGCAGCAAATACGAAATTGGTTCTGACATGCGCACCTAACTAGCGCGTATCCGTGAATAGAAATCAAAATAAATAAAAGGGAAAAAAATTGCCGAAGGGAAGATACTGCGCGCGAGTGAAAAGCGAACAATAGGAATATAAAAGTAGTTTCCACCTGTCATTTGCATTGCATCGCAGCGTATCGCCGTGCATTTTGAACTCGCGCGAATGATGCAACCACTTTTTTCCCGCACACAGCACGCAAACCATCCGTTTTTTATACGCCTAGGGTTATTTATTCGTTGGGGCGACCGACCCGCACGACATTTTCGTTTCTTTCGCATGTGGAGCATGTTTTGCCACCAGCTGAGGAGCTCACAAGTCATTCACAAGTGTAATGGCCAGATGACTCCTTTAATAATACAGTATAAACATTTAAGAAAAGTACAAAAATTAAATTGTTGTATAAAAAGACAGCGATGATTACCTAGTTATTTTATAAATATTGGCCACAAACGTGTTTCAACTACAACTCGTATACGGCGTGCAGAACTATAATTGGCGTGTGTTGTTTAGGTTGATTTATTTAATGTTTGATAATATTTCTACTCGGTTTATGAGTTTGCATTCTTGCTTGCGGCTGCGGCGGTTGATTAGTAACTCAAATTGCATTTCAATGGCGATTGCCATAAATTGCAAACAATCACGACACTTGCGGCGCACTAATGCGGTTTTGATTAAATATTTGCTGCTATAATCTAAATATTTATTATATTTTCGTAAAGTTTAACTGCTCAATCATATACATTCCACTGCAATATGTCATAATGAAGACATTTAGCCAAATTGAATAAATCGTTGAATAAATCGTAAAACTTTTTCTCATTCGGCCAATTTGGTACATTTTTATCTATTTTTTAGTATTGTTAGATGTTATCATAGGAGAGAAGCAGAATTGCGGAATCGCGCATAATCCGGATTTTACGATTACTCGGAATTCTCGTATTCGAAAATGCGAGACACCGTGAGTCTGCCGTCCTTGTGTCGTCGAAGTGACTCATACGATTCGAAGGAATTCGTTATTACACTATTACCAGTTTGCGTTTACCAGTTCATCGGTATCGGACGATGAATGAATGGTATATTGAGTGTATTGTGACGTTCAATGTATACCTGAGAATGAACTGATCGAACTTTATTATTATTTACGCAGTCAGCCTAATTCAAACATTGTTATTTAATATGAATGTATGTGTAACTTATGCAGATAAACATGCACTACTGCAACATTATCAAGTTTCGATAACATTTTGATAAAATCATTTATGTTGGTTTATACGGTTGTTTAACTATACTACGGAAGTGAACCTAATTGAATCAGGTTCAATGTCATTATCATTAAACATTGCTCATAGTTATTTGTATTGTTGGTTTCAGGAGTGGTGCCAGAAAATGGTGTCCAGGACATGACGCGCCTGACGGCGCTGGACGAAGAGGTCATCAACCAAAACCTGCGAGTGCGATACGAAAAAGATCGCATATACGTATCCTTTTCATTCACAGCTAAATTTAAATTTAGACGTAAATAGAATTTAGTTATTCCGCATATTTTGAATTTCCGCGCAAGCACCACTCGTCTCTCACTTGTAAAGCCTTAAAAAGGAAGCAAAGGACATAATTGTAATTATAACTTGTTGCCACCACATAAATGTAAAAATAAGTGCGATTGTATTTACGTTGGCGTGTGGTAAACGCGGTGGTTTTTGTTTCGTCGCCCTCGGTGCGGTGTTTTTTGCTCTCTTCGCCGGCCATTTGTGCTCGGCTGGGCATATTTTCATTTCTACCTTTTGTCTCCTTGTTGCGCGACGTTTCGTTTCGATGACTTTAGTAGGCTTTGGCAGTTGGGAACAGTTGGGAGTGAGAGACAAAAGGGGAAACAGGCATTCGACTACGGTGACTGGGTAGGAGGAAGTTCATGAACAGCGTTTTTATGTTAGTGGCAAGGGTGCTAACATGCTAACGTTTATTATAAAGATGAGTGACATACAACTTGTTCATGTTTTATTTTCTATTATATTGAGTATTAGGTGACGCTATCTTCTGCGGTTGCATCATTTTTGTTAATATACTTACAAAGGAATGAATTTTTTATACTTATCTATCATTTATTATCCATCTCGTTAACATATTACTCAGGGGCTAAGCAATGTGAAAAATGATTAGCATTTGAGCGGATAATGTCATCTTTGTTCTCTGGTGCCGTCGAGTCTAAACTGTCACGATTAGGGGAGGCTTGAAGTCATAATAGCGTGCGAGCGATACCATTGCAACAACTGTGCGACAGTAGTTTATTAGAACAGCGAAAGAGTGACTCATCCTGCACCTTAATGATACCGATGAATGCGATGATGCAAGTGGAAACGATACATTTTATTTCCTTGCCTATCGTTATATCCTTAACTATTTCGAAAGTGACAACTGACAATTGTATGAGTACTACTACAAGAATTCACTTTCTAAAAATATAATACCAAGATTATTCAGAATGCTGAATTTTGTATTGTCTTAAAAGTTAGCTAAGAGTGAAATTTAATTTAAGAGATAATTTAAGAGTGAAAATACATCTATGATGAGTTAATTCAGTTTTAATTAACTACTTTATTTCGTTTATAGTTTAACAAACAATGAAGTTTTTAAATAATCATAGTTTTTGTTCTTTTTAATTGATTTAACGTTTAAATATTCATCAAATGAGATTAAACTCTTTATAATTAGCAATTTAACATATTTTGAGATATTACCCGACTAAGAGGTGTTTTTTTTTTTGTATTTTGTGGAATATATTTTAAATATTTTTTACGAAATTAAGCATTGCGTTATACTATTATATTATTTTCTAAATATTATTCACCTTTTTGGACGATTCGGCGGCAATTTAAATTGTTTGTTCAAATTTTTGTTAATTTTCACTTAACACTTGCGCAATAAATTCCACATTAAATTTTATCACTTTTATAAGAGTTTGTCGTTGGTGTTCAAGATGTTTGTGCATACGGTTTTTGTTTTTCTCTCTGTTTTGTATGCCCCGCCGAGTATGTAGTCTAAAAAAACTACTTGTCGACTACTCAGCATTTATAACACATTAGTAAGTTTACATCACACATTAAGTAACTCGATACGACCATGCTCGCGGTAGTTGGCATGTACATATTCGCATGCATTATTTGAAATTTATTAACAGCATTAACACTCTTGTGGGTTGTTGGGCGATTAGACTCGGGAGATGTTCATCAAGCCTTGCGTGCTGGATGCATTAACAAGTTTACATTGTTGAGTCTATATGGTACGTGTTCAGAGTTCACCCTTTTGGGTTTGTATTGTGGGCACGCATCACGGGCATCAGGGCGTGTTAAAACATTAATAGCCTGACATGCTACGGTCTTCAGGTGTATCATCTAGAAAATTTAAATTGAAAGTGTAATCGTTTAAACAGATTAAAGCTAATGGTGAGTGACTCAAGTGAGTCACTGAAAAATTCCAATATAGTTCTGGTATTCCAGGAATGCTCCATATGCTACACCTTCACAGTTCTATATTTTTATGAGTTATGAGGCACACATCAGTGAAATAAGTTGATGTGTATTCTTTTTTCACTGAACCACACAACCCGTAACATACAATAGATTAATTTAGTTTATTATGCGTCATTATAATCAAAGGGTATTGTTAACACATGAACATTTACTTCATATTTCTTTTAAATTTTTAAAGTAATTTTGCGTATGGCAAAGGCAAACCAGCGTAATTTGAAATATTATGTATAGTTTCTTTTAAATCATCTTCACTACTGTTTGCTGTGTTACAAATTGCTAACAAGAAATAACGCTATGAACCACAAGGGCGTCTGCTGCAACACTCAACCTTATGACACACATAATTTCGGTAACATTCCTTCCTTTTTTGTTATAAAGCGTTGCAGCGTTCAGCGAATTTGAGGGGCAATTTCCGGTTGATTGAACGATTTAGTTTCTAGTAGCGAGACGTTCAAGCATTTTTTTGTGCCTTGTTGTGATCGGAATTGGGGTGGAATCAAATTATATTGTGATGAAAACAAAATTTCTAGATAATCTAGTTCATTCATATAACGCAAATAATATTTATAGATTATAATAATAGAAAATATGTTTAAGTACGGTTCTGATTTTTTTGTACGTCTCTTGTTTTTTGATGATCCAGCGGTTTTAATTCTCTGCTATTTCCTTAATTCGATTATACACAGACATACACCGGATCCATCCTCGTCGCCGTCAACCCTTATAAGGCCGTCGACATCTACTCACAGGTGAGTGCGAGCACTTAATTTCACATACTCACATTAACATTCTACGTTCACATTCACATGGTATTGTTCGGTTGATCCACTCGTAATGCAAATTCAAGTGACACAGGACCGGATAAAGTTAGATTAAACTCGATGAAAATTTACTACACACTGAATATTAATTAGATGTTGCCTTTTTTCTACATTAAAAAGGGAAGTTTCATTTTCATTCGTGAATCATATTCACGCATTTATTCGTCTGTTTGCATTTATAATTCATGTCGCGTTGGCGCGTGTTTTATGTTTGCTTAACTTCCGCATTGAAAACATTGGCGTGTTTTCTAATTAAGTAGGGGCTCGGGCTTTGCGATCTCTGGGGGGCTTCATATAAAATTAGGAATAATAACAAAAGTCTAAGTAAAAGCAAAATGTAATTTTTTTGTTTGAGGTTTAGTTTTAGGTTTTGGGCAGTTTAAAAATCAATTTAAGCATAGTATGCCTGTGCATGGTTTGCAGATAAAAACACATCTGGTCAACACATCAAAGACAATGACGATAAAAACGCATTTTAAAATCATGTTAGAGTGGAGCGGAAAATTAATTATTTTGTTTTGATGCTCAACTGCGCGCAACTAACTACAGCCTAATCGGAAAGCAATCTGTGTCTGGACTCGCGACTAGTGACAGCACTTCGTAATTCTTAATTTAGAAACAAATTAATTTTAAACATGCGGGTTTCAAGTCTTTAAAAAGTCTAAATAAATAGAGGAAACTACTATACAAGATGTTAAATAAGTTACGTAATTAAATTACAATCCCACGAATATTATAATTACACAATTAGTTAAATGACATTTAACTAATTTGTGATACTAGAAAATAAAACCGCCAGCAGTAAATGTCTATTATAATAATGATTATGGAATACGTTCTGAATGAATGTATGTTATGACTAGCAAAGAACTTTATCGAAATTTATGCAATGTTATGTTGATGTTAACCGCATGTTTATGTTTATTTAACGACTATTGCCATCCGTTTTTCTCTTTGTTTCCCGTAGAACACAGTAGATACAGTATCGAATTTCCGTGTTTGCTCGAATGCTTAGTTTGCTATCGGAGATGCACTGAGATGAGCACGCGTTTGTTTTGATAGTGAATGCAAGGGGATATCTATTTGTATAGTTAAAGACACACATGAATTTAAAATATTTTTATGATTAGTTGGCGTTTTTTTTATAAAATAGAACGTGTACTCATTTGAGGTTATGTGGTTTTGATAGCATCATAACATAACTTAGTGTGTCGTTTTGGTTGCATAAATAGAGTGTAGCACGCTATATAGCCATTTCAGTTCGTTCACCAATGTAAAAGAAAAATTGCGTTCGGGCATGAAACACGAATGTTTTTATTGTAACGATTTACCAATCGATTGAACTGATCACAGACACAGGGTATCTGTTTGTTTTATTACTTAAAACATATTAAAACCTTTTACGACTTGTTTTACTTAAGTTGTGTTCAAGTTGGGGCCGTTATCTACTTACGATTTGACGAAAAATTCCCTGTGAACTCATTATGCGTGACGCCGCGCACCTACTTCTTTTTTATTATTAGACGTATTAAAAAGTATTAAGCATTTGTTTTCCCACATTCCCACGCCGACAGCGAGACGCGAAACAATGCGATCTCATGATTGTTAAGTATCCGGTCTTCTTCTTAACAATTAATTCATAACAATGAATGCGATACATTTCGCGGCGCATGAATTTAATTCAAGAAACTGCAAAATTAAACTTTCAAAACTCAGTCACAGATTAAAATTGAATGAAAGAGTAGAAAGTGTCACTTGAATTCATTTACGGCGGAAACTCGTTAGGAAAGAGTACTGTTAATTAAATGATCTAATTTTCTTATCATTTGTCGGTTTTGTAATATTTTATGTTTTTTCCAGCACTACGTTGAAAAATATCGCGGCAAAAAACTCGGCCTTGAAGAACCGCACGTGTTTGCCCTGGCGGAAGCGGCCTACGTCTCCCTGCAGAACCCGCACCATAGCAAAGGCCACCTCAATCAAAGTCTCGTCATCAGCGGCGAGAGCGGCGCCGGCAAGACCGAAAACACCCGCTTTATTCTACAATACTTGTGTTCTGTAACCAGTGGTGTTTCCACTTGGGTAGAGCAACAAATCCTCGAAGCAAACACTATTTTGGAAGCGTTTGGTAATGCGAGAACGATCCGAAATAACAATTCGAGTCGCTTTGGAAAGTTTATGCAGGTTTGCTTTGATTCCCGATGGATGATTGCGGGTTGCATCGTGCAGGACTACCTGCTGGAGCAGTCTCGGATTACGTTTCAGGGTCCTAATGAAAGAAACTACCATGTATTCTATCAGTTGATTGAAGGTGCCAAGACTAATCCGGAGCTAATGCAACAATTACACCTGAAACCAGTTGAATTCTATAATTATTTAAACAAATCTGGGAAGAATAAAGCAGATGATGACGAGAAATCCTTGGATAATCTCCGGCTGGCGTTTAATGTCTTGCAGCTGCCTCAGAATATGTGCAATGGGATTTTTCAGACACTGTCCGCCATTTTGTGGTTGGGAAATTTGGCTTTTCAGGATATTGACGGTGAAAGGTCAGACGTAACTAAGGAAGATTTAAACATACTGGAAATCGTTGCGGAGCTTTTGGGTCTAGACAAAGATCAGTTAAAACAGGTTGTCCTAGTGCGACAGATTAATGTGCGAGGTAACATCACCGAGATTCCACTTAAGTTCCAAGAGGTAATTTGCAATTGTTGTGTGCATGCGACATGGAAATTAAACCCACATTATTTCGCAGGCCGGTGAAAATCGTCATGCGATGGCAAAGGCGTTATACTCGCGCACCTTTGCGTGGTTGATCAATCACATCAACAACTGCACGAACCCAGGTCAGGACGCTACTAGATTCATTGGAGTTTTAGATATCTTTGGTTTCGAGAACTTTGCTCTGAACTCGTTTGAACAACTCTGCATTAATTACACGAATGAAAAACTTCACAAGTTTTTTAATCATTACGTGTTTGCTTTGGAACAAGAAATTGTAAGTTGGTTTGCATATAATAGGGAAGTTTAGTTATGTTTTTATATTTATTGTCTACAGTATAAAGCAGAGGAGATTGAATATAATCATATTGCGTTCACGGACAACACCCTGTGTCTGGAATTGTTGGAGAAACCACCGCGATGTATTCTACGCTTGTTGTCGGAGCAGTGTCACATGCCGCGCGGTTGCGACGCTTCGTACATATCGAATTTGCATGCGGAATTCGAAGCGCACGAGAACTACTTCAAGGGGGAGGACAAGCGAAAGTGGGAAGTCGAGTTTGGCGTACGGCACTATGCGGGTGGGGTGCTTTATAACGTAAAAGGTTTTGTGGACAAAAACCGCGACGTGCAACAGGACGTCTTCTTTGACATTCTTTCGAGAAGCACATGCGAATTCGTAAAAGATTTGTCCAGTTATCAGGATTTAAATGCATGCCCTGCGAAAGGAATTGGTAAGAGTTTGGTATATTTTTGAGAGGCTAGCTGATTTCTAACATAATCTAATTTTAATAGCAAATGGCGCTACTACTGTGTCACGGGGTACAAGTAAAGGTAAGCTTACTGTCTCGGACACGTTCCGACATCAGTTGCAGGCTTTGGTAGACGTATTGCAAAGCACGACGCCGTGGTACGTGCGCTGCATCAAACCAAATGCCAACAAAGACTCTAATCATTTCGACAATACACTAGTCTTAGACCAATTGAAATATCTCGGAATGTTAGATATTATTCGTATAAGAAAGGAAGGTTTCCCGATCCATATGGATTTTAACGATTTCATTGCCCGATATCACTGCCTATCGAAAAATCGACTGCCAGTTGATGCACGCGCCGCTTGTAAATCTCTCATCGAAAGTCACAACATACCCAAAACTGAGTGGCAGATTGGTAAGAATAAAGTGTTCATGCGTTCGCACGTGCATGAACCGCTTGAGGAAACCCGAAATAAGATGCAGGCGGCTAAGGCGATCCTTATTCAGAAAACGTATCGACGTTTTGCGGCGCAGAAGGATTATCAACAGAGGCGCAATGCCGTGCTGCGGATGCAACACGCTTACAAGGGTTGGAAGAGTCGCATCGAATTTCTGAAAAAGCGACGCGCCGCCATCGTCATCCAGAGCCACTTGCGCGGCGTTTTTGCACGCGAGGTCGCCGCCGCATTGCGGGAGATGCGCAGAGTGGAGGAGGAAATGAGGAAGCGTGAACTATTAGAGGAGGAACGGCGTGCGAAGGAAGCCGAAGCAATTGCCCAGGAGCAGAAACTGGAACTTGAGAAGAGCGAAAAGTAAGTAATTCGTTGATTTGATCAAATAGAACTTGAGAGTGTATTAATTTAATTCGGATTGCAGGGCGGCCGAGAAGGAAATTGCCGCGCTGTCCCACATGGCAGAACAGATGAAGCCGCGCCTAACGGAAACCGCCACCGAGGCGGTCGATTTGGACAATCTGTTTGCCTTCCTGTCTGACCAGAGTCAGCCGCCCAATAAAATTATCGATGAGATTGGTACGAAAATGGACGAGTTGGTTGAAGACTTGGATGTTGAATTAGAAACCGTAATTCAACAGGAATTAGAAGGTTTGGCCCAAGAGCAGTTGACTGTGCCTACACCGCCTAAAATGGGCTTGCCTTCACTGCCTGAACCGACGGAACCACCACCACCACCACCTCCTGTTACAAATGAACCTCCTCCACCTCCACCAGTTATTATTCCTGAAGATGTCCCTGTGGACAAGTCCACCAATGAGCCTATATACGAAGCGGTACTACCAAGGGATGAACCGCCGTGTGTGTCTCCTCCACCTCTGCCAGCCCCTCCAAGACTACCATCGGATTCACCACATCATAGTCCTCCAGTTTCCAGATGCAACAGCGCTGGACCGCCAGCATGGCGGTACAATCAAGAACAAGAAGCACTGAATGTTGAACGTGAAGCACGTCGTAAATTCCGTGTTGATAAGAAACTCCAAGAACTGTCCGAGAGCCAAGAAGAAAAAACTACCTCGGAGGAAGTGTTACATGACATGCTGGAGTTTGCCGAGAACTTTTACAATGCACATGAAAGAAGTCCAGAGGGTACCATCATGGCCACGCTGACGAGAAAACGAACCATTGCTGAAATGATACCTAAATATGAAATGTTAACGTATTACAAAGGTAGTTCTATTCCGAATTCGCACATTCACATGTACGACCCCGACAATGTGAACATTGCCTGCACTATTTTCCGCGATATTTGCAAGTATATTCGCGGTGAGTTCAACAATGATCGCGAATTGGCAGTGATTCAAAGCGTCATTGGACATGCTCTCGAACGTGAAGAGCTCAGGGATGAAATACTCGTGCAGTGCGTGCGCCAGGCAACCAATAATCCACTGCCGGAAGCCACCGAGCGCGTCTGGTTGATGCTCTGTCTTTGCGTGGTGGCTTTCCAACCGTCGAAGAATCTCTATAAGTATTTTGTATCATTCTTAAAGAAGAACTTATCTCAAGGGGGCAGAATTTCTCAATATGTGCAATGGTGTTTGGATAATTGCAATAATAACAAGGTGACTGTGCGGGAACATCCGCCATCTTCAGTTGAAGTTGCTGTAAGTAAAAACATGGTGGTTGCAATTAAATGTAATATTCTTATTTCATTTTAAAATAGGCAATGAAACGACTGGGGACTATTGTGTGCAGATTTTTCTTCTTAGACGGCCGAACGAAAGCAATCGATGTACATCCAACTGATACAGCAGGAGACGCTGCGAGAAAGTTAGCGGAAAGGTTAGGTTTGCGCACTTTGGAAGGTTGGGCAATTTATCAAAGTCGCGCTGATGCCGAAGAACACGTGAGAGCTCATCATTATTTGTACGATGTTATCGCAGCCTGGGAAATGTAAGTTTTATTAAGATTATAAATAAAAAAATATTTAATGAGACATTTACAGGACGCAAAACAAGGCTAATTCCGCTACGGGAATGGCGACTATGGGACGACGCAATGGCGCGGGTGTTAGTAGTGGTGAAAACAGGTTTATTTTTAAACGCCGCCTTTTCAAATCTAACAGGGAACTCAGTCAAGATCCGGTTGAAGTTAACTTGTTGTATGCTCAAGCAGTCCATAGTGTCGTGAAGGTAGATATCTACATCGTAATCATAATTATAAACTAAAATTTTTATTTTATCGATTGTAGAGCGATGATTTTCCCGTAACCGAAAAAGTTGCTCTACAATTGGCTGGTCTGCAGGCTCAGGTAGCACTCGGCGACCCCAAAGATAACAATAAATTGGAATACTACACTGATATTGATACATACCTACCCTATCGAATCAGTAGAACACGAGGTGAGGATGTTTGGGTTCCGATTATCGCTCATGCTCATCGACAATATGGAGCCGGACGCACCGAACTAACAGCAAAAGCACTCTATTTATCCTGCGTCATGCAATACCCGCTTTACGGAACCACTATGTATCCAGTTACATATCGCGGCTACTGGTCGTACGGTAACACGCTCGTGCTCGGTGTGAGCTGCAACGGCATAATGCTCATAAAGCCGGACGACAAGTTCGTGCTTAATGAGTACCCCTATCACGAAATCGAGAGCATTATGCTTGATCCTAGTGATAGCTTTATTACCATCACTCTGCAGCGTCATATGAATGATAATAATCACAAGTGTTTTGTGTTTGAAACGCCACAAAAGGGTGAGATTGGTTCATTGATTGCTAGCTATTGCCCAACTCTAGCAGGTTGGATAACTGAAAACGAAGCACCGCAAAAGAAAGTAAAAGCTATGACCAATGAAGATCGAATTAGATTGTATCACAATCTTGTGAATTGCCGTCGCGCGTTAATTGATAATGACATTATGCGCAAACCAGTAGATCAATCTGGTAATTTCCTGAGGAATACTCTCCGGCGATTGAGTAAACACAAATTAGACAAACTGCGCCAAGAACATGGCGGTGATAGTGGCGAGACTTATAAAGGTTTCCATTATTCTTTCTGGGCATTTAGCAGACAGCCAATGCAGACCAGCATCAGTCGCATACCGGAAGCTGAGGAGCAAGTTATGCTGCAAGTATTTCAGATTATTTTAACTTATGCTGGATTGGGTCAAAATGGCGAAGCAATTCGTCGAGCAGAAGATGAGCATGTTACGCTACTTCAATCGATTTTGGAGCGTTGCATGCGCAAGGAATCGCTTTTGTGCGAATTGTATCTGCAACTCATTAAGCAGACGACGGATCACCCTGACCCTAACTCACGGGTTAATTTACGACACTGGGCTTTGTTGTCGTTAGCCTGCTCGGTAGTTCTTCCACCTCATAAAGCAATGCGTCGGTACTTAATTGCGCATCTCAAACGATGTAGCTCGGACTACGTAACTGAGGAAGGAAAGTTTGCACGTTTTGCAGAGAAATGTTTATCGAAAACGCAAGGTACTCGTAGGCGCCAATGGCCGCCATCTAGAGAAGAAATTCTTTGCACTATCAATCGAAGACCAGTATATGCACGTTTTCATTTCATGGACGGGCAATATCATTCGGTGGAGTTTCATCCTTCAGCTACAGCACGAGATGTATTGGAAATCGTGCGAGATAAAATCGGGTTGAGCACGAATGCGAAGGGTTATGCAATTTATGAAGTGTTGGGTAACTCTGAGCGAAGTCTGGCTAGCGAAGAAAAGGTTGCTGATGTTATGGCAAAATGGGAGCGCTATCGAGCAGCGTCTGCAGCTGCAAATAACACAAATACTGCACAAAAACGCGCAAGACCACAACATCACTTCTTCCTATTTAAGAAGCACTTGTTTATGGATACGTTCATTAATTTGAACGACCAGGTGGAGAAGGAATTATTGTATCATCAGGTGTTGCATGATTTACGAGCGGATCGATTTCCAATTACTGACAAAGAAGCGGTAAGCAAATTGATTTTTACAAAAATTTCATATTTGATGTTTATTTTTTAATTTTTAGATGATGTTGACTGCATTACAAGCACAACTTGAGTTGGGTGACTGTGCAGAAACCCCACATGATTATCGAACAATCGCGTGTCATTGTTTACCGGCCAGACTTGTTCCGGGTCTACCACAGGAAGGCGTTGCAATGCATCACCAATCTCTTCGTGGAATGACAGCGTCGGAAGCAAAACAAGCCTTCTTGAACTTGATTCAAAGTTGGCCTCTGCATAAAGCTACTATTTTCGATGTCATGGTAGGTCTTATTTTACCTTACCATAATTCGACTTTTTATATTCTATTGTTTGTTTTTTGTTTCTACAGCAATCATTTACGTCGAATTGGCCTAGAGTTCTATGGCTTGCAGTTGATCAAAAAGGCCTTCATCTTCTTGAACATCGCTCGCGTAATACTCTTTGTACTTATGAATACAGCACTATATTAAGCTATTCGCCAGCGCTAAACTGCCTCATGATCATCACCGGGACTGCGTGCAAGCAGAGCAAGGTGATCCTAACCACAGCACAAGCCTTCCAAATCGCTACGCTAATCAAGGAATATATGGAAGTACTGCAAAGCGACATGGTGGACCTAAAGCGTGCCCAACAGCAGCCGCGGAGTCGTCCCGTCAGCGTTCTACACCCGAACAATATGCTGGTGCCGCCTCAGCCTAGCTAGAAGCGGGTTCATTTCGCTGATCAAGTAACATCCGCTGTCTACTAGAGATTTTGTAGAAATGTATTTCATGTGATTGCTGGCGGCCGTCCGGCGAGACCAAGCGCAGCCGGTGCGGGACGGCCGATGACTGTTGTATTTGGACCGTGGATGTTGCTTGATTAGCGAAATTTGTTTTATTGACTATATACGTGTGTACAAAGCCGTAACAACAATAGTAGCGCATTAACTTACGATAAATCGTAGCTAGGACAATTAAATCAAAACTATAAACAAAGCAAAAGACAAACAGAATCGTTAACATTCGCACTCGAGAAGAGTACAAACGTAGCGATTATAGCAAAATATCAGAAAGCAGAATGTTATTTTCACAACACACATACTTAAAAATGCATATTCATATTTATAATATCGCACCATCATTCAAAAGATTCCAAAGTATTATGTATCAAGACTGAATTTAATCAATAGTATTCGCAAACAACCGATTATCCCGAACACCGAAGAATATGCTATGTCGTATTTTACTCTATTTCCGCGATTAGACTTGATAAATCTCCCCCTGTACGCAAATGGGGCTTCCAAATGAGTTGTGAGCATAATTTAATGATTTTTTAAATTATTGAAACATTGATTATTGTGTAATGAATATTTATATACATATTAATATTATACGAAGATATATACAGTACTAGTCAGATAAAATGTACATATTTATACTAGTTGAAAATAGTTTTATCGCAAGACATCAGGTAAACGCACGATTTTCAAAATGGACCGATGATGGCGGAATGCGAGGGATAAGATTCGGAATTTTGAGTGGCTTGAAGTGAAATTTATAAATAAGCGAATGATATTGTATTGACTAATCATTATTTAAAGTGAACAAGTATAAAATATGTTACGCACAAAGTGTATTTCGAAGTATAAACGCCATTTATTTGCATCAAAAGAAAACTAACTCTCGTTTTCAGTGCTTAAAATATTTATTATTGAGACAGTCGGAAAGAATGCAATCGAGAGAAACAACAATGAACTTTGTTATTTGTGGCCATAGTGTTTGTCTTAATGACACATACAATTACAAGCTGCTCTTAAATATTAATCACTTGTATAAAATAAATGCTCAGGTACTAATTGCACACCTACAGCTTAGAATGCTCAAGACTCATTCGGATGGAGCGGAATAACAAATTTCGGTCCGAACGGCGACTTGTATTTGATGTTAACTCGTGAAAAGATCTCTGCCGGGAAGCCAAGATTACATAAGTAAATCTTACCGTTGTTGGGCGAGTGCGCCAACGGTAGGACGGGCACAAGAGAGAATTTGGCGTTGAGTCCAGGTGTTCCAACAGCGGGAGGATCCAATGCCAGAATAGGTGCCTTCACACCACTTATCCACGTCGAGACGTTCGAGAAAAGTTTCACATTCTCGCCATCTTCACATAGAGAAACAATAACGAGGTCCACATTCTGAGGAACTTGACTTAAACCAATATAGGATCTATTTTGAGTCAACTTATAGAGGTATAACTCTTTTTGGTTGATTTCTGTCTCGTTGGGGATGGAATACACGATGGTTTTTACACCTTGGCTGGCGAGATGCCGCGCAGCATTGATTCCCACTGCACCTTGTTTAGTAGGTCCAACGAGAAACGCCACGGTGGGCCACTGGTGCGTATTCTGCGGATTAAGGCGGTGTGCACCACCCAATAACTGTACGGCCATTTCAGTGGCCGCGCGGCCCATTAGTTCTATGCGTCGTTCCCACGTTAGGCCTACCTGTTCGGCAGTTACCCAGAGGCGTTTCCGCAGAGCGCGTGAGATCGTCGGGATGACCAAACCATCATCAGTGACATACTCGTAAACATCGGTAGGAACAATAATTTGTCTGAGTGTCGTTGGTAAGCTTGCTATTATATTTTCATCATGCCTGAACTTGGTTGGTTTTCTTTGATCTCCATGCTTAACTAGATCAGGCCTGTGAGAATTAATCTCCTCAAACACAGCCTGTTTGTCAAAGAGGGCCAGATTCTTTTCAAAGTCAAAATCTTTTGTTAAACTGGAATCCAATGGTGAACCAAAGCAAGCTTCATCCCTCCAACCTCTACTGTATTGTTTTTGTTTGTTTTTGTCCTTTTTGCTGAGGTTGGTTGGTGTAGCATTTGAATTTTTATAGCTGCCTGCTTCAGGCAAACTGTCAGCCAAATGTGATTGTTGGCTAGACTGTGGAATCTCAACTGGTTTAGTCTTATTTACCACTGGTGTACTGCTGTGGCCATTCTGCACTTTGGTCTCAGATCCACTCTGTGTTCTTCCTGCTCTTTTGACTGTTGGCTTTGTTATCAAGACAGTTGAGCAAACATTTTTGGCTGGAGCTGTTTCTACCTTGTTGATTAATTTTAAATCTGTTATTTCAGATGCCCTTAAAATATATATGGATTAGGTATTGTAGTATTAATTAAAGTGTAAAACTTACAATATTGTAATGCTTGGTGTAGATGCAGGCACTCCATCACAAAATGCCTTTGTCAGTGTGATATGTGAATTGGTGGCACTCACAATTTCTCCTTGATAAGTGTTGTATGTGCTTGTAATTGAAACACTGTAGCCTATCCACTGTGCCATTTTTGCTATTTGCGCCTACTTTTTTTTAATAGCGTGTAATGTATAAAACTTTCTGTTTTACTTGTTTGATTTTAACATTCCTGGACCACTAATTGTACCTGTTGGCTTGGTGACTGAACGCTCGTGAAGCTATAACATAACCTAGTCGCCTATTCTGTCTGCACCTCCGTCCGTTTTGAATGCTCTTTCAGATAGTCTTAACGGAAGATTACAGACAGCATGTACGTATGTACCTACATGTGTACTTATGTACGTTGCGCTGTAAATATTAAATGCACCCTTTCTTCAGAATTCGGACGCCACGATCCACATTTACGATTTACCGTTAATACGTCTCTCGACAATCGCAATAACAGGAAAACAGCAGCGTCGTACTACAGCGCATTTGCACCTTTTAGTTTTGCTCGTGAAATGTAGTGATTTTTGATTTGAATTGTATAAGTTGGTCCTGCCTAACATCAGTTTTTTTTAAATAAATTGTAATTGTAATTTAAATAATTACAAAGTTTATAAATTTTAATTTTTGTTATTTGGGGGTTCTTGGTCTATTCGCTGCAACGAAAACAAACAGGAGTCACATGCGCGGAAATAAATAAATGCAGGAGAATATTAAACTGATTTATGTGGTATGGATTTAGAACCATATTATTATTACATATTATTTTAGGTGCCATGGCTTCATATTGTAGTTCAAAAGACAATTGCACATAGGAGTTGAAAGAGCACTCTCAAAACTCTCAGGAAGTAGCTCATCAAGTAGTACCTACCCTAAAATAATTTATATTTCTATAAAGTTGAAACCAATGTTTGGAAAACATTGAATAAAATTATTTATTTCCTGTTCCTTGCCGTAATCTTGTAGCACGGACTCATGTTTTACAATAAACCTACTCTTTCAACCCTCTAAAGTTTAGACACTAAACTTTAGAGTCTAAACCCTCAAGTCAAATGGTACGTACTCCTTGGTTGAGCAAAGTCGCAAAAAAAATTAAATCTGCCATTTGTAGGTTCAGCGCATTGCATGAAGAAAATGAAATACTCTTCTAACTTTATTTCTGTCCGCGAAAATCGTATCGGATTTCAAACGATTATAATTTCATTTTTTTAAATAGTATATTTATCTTTTTTTCCTAATAAATTTGAAAAATTATCTCATACAAAGTTTGATTTTGGGGCAACAACGTAAGATGAACCTAAACTGTCTACATATACAGTAGAACCTCGATAAGTTAAAGTTCAGGGAAGCGAATAAAAATTTAAGTTATCAAGGTTTTAAGTTATCGAGAATTGAAATTAGAGAGGTTACTAGAATATAATTTTTAACGTAACGAGGTTCATGGATTTCGGGAATGTGAGTGAAAAGGATTGTTGTTTGATCTGTTTGTTTAATTCAATTAAAAGGTTGTGTTCCTTAAAGCGGGGTGTAAATAATTGTTTATCAGTTCGTAGTGAGATGCTGCGAAATTTATTATCAAAGAGAAAACATAGCTGATTGAGTAACGAATTCTGGCCAAACTGTAAACGGACTTCGCACTTGTATGGCCGATTTTAGGAATTTCCAGAAATAAGGAATGGGACACTAAATCTATTTACAACAGTAGTAAAGCAAAAATTGAAGATAGATTGGAAATTTTTGATTTGGGAATTTTAGAACATGTGTTTGGTGGGAGATTCCCACAAAATTGACCAATTGACCTTCTCCCTTCTTATCGACCCTGCCCAATAATAAAACTTTAATTAAGTTATAGAGGTCACAAAAATATTTTTTTGAAATTAGCAAGGGCAATGTTCTAAATATTTCTTTGAGTTACCGAGATTTTTTACTTTAAGTAATAGAGGTTTTACGCTGTCAAGGGAAGGGAATCAGAAAATTTTTTAAGTTACAAGCCAAGGTTTTTAACTTAGTAAGGTTTAACTTATCGAGGTTCCACTGTAGTGATGAAAAT
This sequence comes from Dalotia coriaria, assembly GCF_025399875.1. Lineage (NCBI taxonomy): Eukaryota > Metazoa > Arthropoda > Insecta > Coleoptera > Staphylinidae > Dalotia > Dalotia coriaria. The sequence goes on from NW_027045451.1 coordinate 8,029,056, forward strand.
GCAGAGAATCGGTTTTATTGTGAAGTGCAAGTCTTCAGGGTTGTATTAATTTTTATTTTATTTATTTATTGTATTAATTCTTAAAAGTAGTAAGAGCTAGGTGATGAGCTGCGTAGTGGGAGTTTCATCTCTCTCCATGCAAATTCTTGTAGGTGCTCCCGTAGCACTTGATGCTTAACTCCCTGGCTTGCGCGCAGCATCATTTTTAATCGAGACCAGAACACTTCCACACCCTGCGGGTGTATGGGGGGCTGTTACGGGCGCACCGTATTGTATGCATTCCATGAATCGGTCATTACGGTGGTTACGGGGACTACACTGCCTGAAAATAACTGAAAGTTTGTTCGTAACAAATCGTATTGTCATACCCTTCTTCACACTCCACGCCCACCCCCAAAAGATAATCCAAACCAAGACAATACCTTACCTTACCCAACCGCCTACCCCCCATCTCCATAATAACACTCAATTTTACTTTAAGAGAAATTCGTGAGTACCTACTTTTTATTATTGGAAGAAGTGTGGTAGCTTTCTCGCTCGGGACCTCCCTAAGAAAGCACATTCGCGTTACGCGCTGAATTCCTCCAAAAACCCACTGTTGATTTTTAACCCAACCAACGTTATATTATTCTTTGGAAAGCATTGTTTTGTCGAGCTCAACAACAGTGAAGTCTTCTTTCTCCTCCAGGAAACCTTCCAGAAGTCGTGGGCTTCGTTCCCGCAAAAGCATAATCGCATGGCGGCTCTTCTGCGCCAATCGGTTTGCTCCGATACCTCTGCATGGAGTTTTATCATCCGAAGCGGCGTGCCCGAAGCCCCATACACCCAGGACAGGTAATGTGGTGATGAGCGGAAGCTGCTCATCCTCGAAGCAGGAGCCAACACGTATGTTTTTCCTCGAGTCGCAGATCCGACATTGCCAAACGAAGCCGTCCAACGATGTTTGTCTCACGACAAAGGCAAATCCGCATGATGCACAGTCGATGGAATTACACAGAATCCGATTCCGGGCGAGAAATTGAATTACCTGGAGCGTTGTCAACCGGTTGACTTCGGTTGTCTTCGGTGGCGACACTGTCAATAATGCTTGTACGTGCAAAAGTCATAATAGCGAAAAGTTATGGTGGTTTGGTGCGCGAATCGTGGTAGCAATGTTAGTTCAAGAAACACAAGACACATATAATTTAATGAATAGATTCACCTCGGGCAGCGTGACGAGTTGGGAGAAGATAAGTAGGAACTGTTCTTAGATTCCAAAATTGCGGTATTTAAGGAAAGAAAATCGGTCATGTGACATGGTTTGCTTGGACAGGATTGGTTGAGATTTAATTGGTTTATGAGGGTGAAAGATGGACCAAAAAATTAGTGGATACCTGGGAAGGTCCAAGTTTTGAAAATACGGATTAATGGAAAATACGAATTCAGTCGGGGTAAAGGAACTACTACCCGAATGCTTACATTTATTATTTAAGCATTTGGTCTTTCCGCTAGTAAACACATAAAAGTTATTTGACAAACACATAAAAAATGTAGCAAGAAATATAAAAATGAACAGAGATTAAATGAGAAGAATTGAAAAAGAGTGTACGCATTGCTACAGTGTATTTAGCAAAGCCGCCCGTACTGATATGTGGCGTAGGCAACGAGCATCGACCCTTTGGTAGAAACATTTGGAAGTTTTGGAAAAACACAAATTTATTATATTACTTTCTTTTGCAAATACGTAATCTATTGTATCTTTGAAATATTTATTTATAAACTTTACGTGAATATTGGATTTACAATTTTTATAAACTGTTTATGAAGATGCCCTCTGGGCGAAACATGTTAACTCAAAATATAAAAGTTGTAAATCCAATATTCACGTAAAGTTTATAAATAAATATTTCAAATACAGATTTATTACTCGCATATGTTAAATTTACGCGTTTGAATCCTAGTACATATTAAAGATGTTAAATTTGTACGCCCTTGGATTACTCTTCGGATGGGATTTCACTTCCCCTTGGTGCCTACGCATTTGTGTGCCACTTTAGAAATTCCCATTGTATCAACTGCCGATGTTTTACTTACGCGTCAGATAGAGCTTCAATATTTTGTTTATTATTATTAATTTTGGTCAAAAAGACATGCGTTTATGCTTCGAACCATAGAAATATTTATTTGAAGCAACTTCATGTCTTCCAGCCAAGACACGGCTCGCATTTTGGTGAAACAGTTTTGAGCGCGGCTCGGGCTAAGCGCTTTGCCTATTTGGGGCGCAAAATTAGAAATCATCCGACTTGCCCGGTATTTTATTCTTTCCCTTATAGCTTCGTTTATAGTCGAGCGCACACGCGGAGAAACACCATCAAACTCCGAGCTTCAAACGCGTGCCTACGCATGCCGTAAGTTTCACCTACATTATTACACAGCGTCTATGCTAAATTTTTATTACATAATTCAATTTTTAAGATAGTAAAAATTCCAAATCATTTCTTATTGAAGATTTTAAATGAATATAAATTCATTGATACATTTTTTATTAACTATATACAATTCAAGTTAAGATTTAAAGTAGATGATAAACACAGAGTGATCTGGCTTAGATGAAATCATTAAATTCATTCTTGGGCAAAAGCAAATGATAACTTTTAAAAATTGAAAACTTTTATCAAGATTTATCGATGAGAATTAATCATTTGTTTAGAATTTGCAAGCAAAATTTGAAAATTACAACTTTTTATTGCGAACATGGAGGAGAACTCTTGTAGAGCATTTTAGGGTACTGTAAAATAAACTTTGTAAACTTGTAGAATAACTTTATCAATCATATGACAATTACCTATATTACTTTATTAGTATAGATTGCAAGAATCACATTCTTTATCTGTGATCCATGTTTAGCTCAAATGCAATGGTAACTTTCGTTGTCATACCTTTGTAAGGCCTTATTCAAAGCATTTAATTATTTTTAGACGAGGTTACCGTCGTTGTTTTCCCGAAAGTAATATTATATTCCCTAATTTAGTTTGCGTGTTAATCTATAATATAAAAATTAATCGCAAAATGTATTGGTAACCGCTTTTCTCAACAATGCCTAGACCAATTTGGCCAATTCTTTTTTTTAATGTTTGACAAAGTCAAAGGGTGGTTTTTACGGCCAGAAAATTTCGAATAATTGCCGGGAAAATGGGGAAAAGCTAAGTTTTCTTTCTTCAACAGATAAATGAAACAAATTCCGCAGCCTTCTTCAATTTATTTTTGATTCATTGTTTTATATCGTGTTTTGCGCAAAGCGTTTTCTACAGAGTTTTCTTTTGTCATCTGATAAACAAAACTAATTCCGTAGCTTACTTTGGTTCATTTTTGTTTGATTGTTTCATTTCGTGTTTTGTAAAAAGTGTTTAATTCTCTATGATCTCTAAGTATTGCATGTGACACAATTCGGAGTGTTTTAGTGGGTCTCACTAATATAATTTGTTCTTGAAAGGGTGGCCAAAGAACGTGTAACCGCCCTATCACCGGGGTGACGGTTCCGTTCAGAAATTTTTTTTCTACCGACTATAAAATGGGGAGGAACAAAAACTGCCACATTCCAAATCTTTTGGACAGAACAAAGTCTGTTGGGTCCGCTAGTAAAGTACAAGTGGAATCCCGGTAATTCGGACCCGGCTTAATCCGGCACCTCTTGTAATCCGACAACAAGGGTCGCAAATGCGTGAATGAACAAGTTATAACTTGTACGTTATAACTTGTAATATGTACGTATTTCCTAATGTAAAGTTATTGCATATTTTTTGTAAGTTTTATAGCATTAATGGTGTAAATTTTATAATATGTAAAACGTAATTTTTCTATTGTGTTGTTTAATTCAATAAATCATATCATTGGCTTTGTAATTTGTCGGATTACAAGGTATTCTTTTGTGAAAAGTTCCGGATTGTAGAGGGTCCTAGGCAACACTCTATAATCCGACAAATTCGCTGATCCGACAATGCCCTGCAAAGTGTTTGTCGGATTACCGGGATTCCACCGTATAATTATTTAGGAAACCCTATCCAGTTCGTAGGCATTGGACAATGACGCAGAGGGTACACAAGCTAAATACGCCTGCCCTGGTGCCTCAAACTTTCTATTACATACGACTGATTTTCAAAGGTGCCAACAGTTTCCATCATCATGCTTGGTCGTGCCTGAGGCGTCAAGTAGAACAGTCGAAGGTCTCAATTCTTTACTCTTCAGTTGTTTTGGCTCGGTTGCAGTTTCTCGCGTCAAGAAAGGCGTCTGATGTATGTCCCCCTAATTTCTGCTATAATGCTGAGGGGTGCAATACCCCTACGTTGTATAAAGATACAAATGATAATTTAATTAAATATAAAATTGCAGTTATTATATATCTGTTTTTTTAATTTAAAACTGTACTCGACTAAAAAGTCTGATCTTTGCATTGATTACATTAAGCAACCAACTTTCTTGGAATACATACTCTTCTGGAACAAACACATATCCACTTCCCTCAATTTTATACGAAACCTATCAATAAAGAAACGTTGTAAATGCACGAATTAAAATTTAAAGAAACAACCAACATTAATGGGGCAAACCCGCGGCTTGACCCTCGATACTTCAATGGTAAAGATCAGGCTACAAGTCGCTTGCGGCACAGGATACAATGGTGTAGGAAGACCAAAAACTGCCTCGTAGATATAAAAGTCACTGCACGCATCACTCTGTCCCATAAGGAACTTAATGGAAAAGGCCCATTTTTCCTTGAGGCTTTGGGTTTTCCACTTGTTTATGATGTCATTTATGACGTATTTGCCGATCTTTTCAGTAAAATTTTCAATTTGAGGATAAATCAACGGAGGGTTTGCTATTGTTGACTTGTCAATATTTTGCATACTCTTGGCGCTAAGTCGTGCTCGAATCGACTGTCGTTTAGTCACCAAGGGTTTACTGTTCTCAATTGAAGGTCTACTGCCGATTTCGCTCTCCTTGCGCTTGGCATTATGATGAGATACGATTTGAGACGACTTATCAAATAAACTTGAAATGAAGTGTTCTGCTACATTGAAGATCCCACCATATTCCCGACAGATTTCAGGTTCTTCTAATGTTTTCTATAAATAAACACTTATTAAGAGTTGTTTTTAAATATTGAAAAAGAATCAGCACCATTTCAGTAGTGCTTTGTTGCGTAGGCTTGCTTAAAAATTTTGTTTTAACTGCTTCTGCTTCAGTGGCAATGACTGTGTCTAAAATTTCATCTAATATGTCGGCTGCCTGCCACTGAGCAACCCCGCCTGGTTCGTTATACCTGCGCTGCATCATATTAGAGTTAAGTATTTGCCATATAATGTTCTTTGCTATGTGTTCGGGAAGATCACTATCTGAATGGAGATATTCGGCATTATTCGCCACATTATCCACAATTTCAACTATAAGATGAGCTAGTTCCTTCAGACTCTTGTTCTTTGCAATTGCTTCGTCAATGTTAGCCAAAAATATACGGAAACCACAGAATTGCAAAAAGAAATATGTCATCCCAAAGTAGGCCTCTTTGTGAGAGATATACTCTCGTTCGCCCATTTCTATATCATCAGCAAGTGCACCAAGTGTTGCTTCAATAAAAGCGACTAATTGATCACTTTCCGATAGTTGAATGTACAGATCATCATCTGTGTTTTTTTCTGTACGTTCTTCTTGTGGCTTAAGAGTAGTTTGGATAAGATCATAAAACATTTCAGAAGCTACTTGATTAGAATTTAGTTGTCTGTGATTTTCTTCGATTTCATCCTGTTCATCAGAAACAATTTCTGGTGGCACAACCAATGGTGCCGTAGGAAGTGAAACAGCGGATAAAGATGAATATCGCCTGGACTGCGACTTTTGTGTTTTTCACTAGCTATATTTTCCGTTTCTGTTTCTTCTTCGGGCACAATTTGTTCTTGTTCAGTTGCATCTCCACCATGACCATCGCTTGCGAAAGGAAGTGAACCTTCCGCAGTTTCATCTGTTTTTGAAATTGGATATGTTGCATCAGCAAGCGATGGTGGTGGCACATTCAATGGAGCCTCTAAGCTTTCATCAACAGTTTTTAAATGAGAAGCGCTTTCAACTTGTAATTCAGTATCCACCGGATCACTATCTTTTTGATCATTAACATTTACGACACTAACAGATTCTTTATTAATTTCCGATTCAGATTTGCTTTCTAAAGTATCATCACTAGTATCTTCCTTAACCGACATCTTTAAAATAGTACAAAGTAAAAACGAATAATATACAGATTGTTTAACTCGTCACATTGACAGTCAATTATGACGCATAATTTATTTTTTCAATAATCGGTTGACCATAGAGTTGACAGGAAATGGCCGATGAAGAACTGGCGCTTGCAGAGGACTCTCTCTCAGAGGAAGTTCTTCCAGCAACTATTGAGGCTCTTGTTGAAGAACATACAAAACGCAGATATACCTTCAATAGGTAAGTGTTCCCCTGTTCTAGCAGAAAAAAACAAGTACCAATTGAAGGAGATGCACTACCGGAGATCAGCATCTCAAAAACCGTGACCAGTGAAGAACATCCTACAGACGAAACCGCTTCGTTAGAAACTGAAGCTAGACTTGAGACAGTCTACTTCTTCGACCCAATCGAAACACTTGGTAATCTTGCAAGTGGTACCGACTTTCCATACAATCCGGAAATAAAAATTCTTGAAGTTGATGGAATGATTGAAACAATTCATATGTTGAAAGATGATCAAACTATAAGCATGAAGATTAGAAACAGTTATAAAACGTTGGGTGGCAATGGAGGAACCCGAGCACTTCCTAGACAGATAATATTCCAGGTTAATTTGAAGACACTCGTAGTCGTAATATAATAAAAATTATCGCGTAAATTTTAGAATTTCATTAAAAATAAATAATTGCAACACATTAATACAAGTAATGACTGTTTTGCGGTGTACAGAGCTTGTGCGTATTCGATTATCTCCAAATTTCAATATAATAAATACAACATCAACGATTTTTAACTCGAATTAAGATGATGGTGTTCGGTGTTTACATGTGACTTGTGTATGTTTATTGGTGTAAGACGGTATGTCCTTTCATTATGCAAACGGCGTTCGTGAACATCTAAATTACAAATATATTTGATGGAAATGTTCCGCAACCGAGTCGAAAGAGCAAAATGCAAACTGCAATGACTCAATCAAACATCTAGCAACAAATTTTGCAATTACCACATTATAAACTATATAAACGAACAATGTAACAATAACAAGAATAATTCATCTATTAAAACGAACAATAATAGCTACGCAAAGATATGCAATTCAACTCCTACGAATCAATTCAATCAACCTAACAATGTTAATAATTCAAGCAACAACAATATGAAGCTTAAAATTGAATTTTTCCTGAATGTGTGACTCCTGTAATTATGGACAAAGATGTCTTTTAATCGAATATATACGCGGTGAGCCATGTAGGTTTACTTTTTTTTAACTTTGTTCGAAGTGTCATTGTAATTGAGTTTTTTTTAGAACTAGATAAACCAAAGTGACTAGTATTTTGTAACACAATCTTTGTAGTGGAATTGTTTGGCACTTCAATCAGCAAATATTGCATACATGTTAAACGTTTGGTCTAATTGCCCTCGCGCGGTGGCTCTTGCAAACCTTCGCTGTAAATAGTGCGACCAGCCATCTTTAACAACGCCTTGTTCTCGGGGTTGCCGTCGAGCACGCTCATACCAGGCACGCGCTCGCCGCGCTCCTGTGGTGTTGGTGGTGGTTGTCCAAGTCCCCATACTTCTAAATGACGGAATTGGAATTCTTTCGTCTGTGACATCTGCGTATATTCCTTGTATGTAGTGCACGATTCACTAGTATGTCCTTTTCCATATTCCTCATCTAGCCAGAGACCACAATAACCGTGCTGACCGCCCATTGCCTGCAATAATTTTTTTGAATAAACAAAGAAAACTATGTGAATTTATTTTTTACTTACCAATCCATTCGGCATAGTTTGTTGATACAAATTCAAATATTGGAAGTGCTGATTGTAGCCAGTCGACTCAAACACGCGCATCTTTGGCGCCAGCGTAAATAGAAAGCTGCTAGTATCGCCAAAAAAGTTCGGTCCGAGCGCCCAATTACTGGGCGCAAACCCACCAAAAATGCAGCCGTTCATATCGTCTAGAATAAGCACCGATGGTCCCTGATTAACTATTCTACCTATAAGCGTTGAGAAAGACTCGCCGTGGATTTCCGAGGAGAAAAGAAACCGCCATTCCAGCTGATACTGCTGCGGCAAGTGTGCGTTGATGAAGACGATCTGGTTGAGGTCAAGCAAACTAGGATACGAAGGAATAAGGTCTAATCCACGGCAAATTGGCACCAAACTACGATCGCGTTCGGCATCAATGATGGGCGCTTCGGCTTCCAGTCCAACGACACCAGCCCCCGCACGATCGCTAGGAGTACCTTTCTCACGATGCGAGATATTGTACAGATGTTTAAAGACAAAAATTAGCAACTGGCCAAGCTCTGTGGCGCCCTGTAACCACATTTCAAGCGCGCGTCGCGTGATCAATTCGCCTGTGGCTAACTCATGGATGAGACTCTCAGCAAATCGTTGTACGTTTTGTGGCGATGTAAAACAGCCCTTCGAGTGCCAGCTCTTAAACTGCTTTGTATTGCTCACCTTTTGTATCTTCATATAAGATGATACAATACTCTCAACATACTGCAAATAAAAAAATATATTATTTTACATTCAACTTAGAATCTGTTTTTATACCTCTTTCACCAATAAATAAGGAACATTTGCATTATCACTTTCTCCTTTGCCTAATGAGATCAACAAAACCTTCAATTTTTCATCTACAGTACCTCTAGTACAGAAAACAAATAATTCAGCAAATCTCTCCAAGTCTACAGTCATTACTCGAGCTTCCCCAATACCAAATAAATAATTATTGATGTACTGAGATAATCTTGCATCCATTTGTGTTCCCCATAGTTTCTGAAAACATTAAATTAGTATAAGTAAAACAAAAATATATTGATAAACTTACAGTTAATTCATCCTCTTTTATTTTTTCAGAATTCTTGCTTGCTAACCTAAATGATTGACTGACAATTATCTGCTCATCTTTGGAAAGAAATGAGCACTTGGCAGCAAGTTTCTTGCTGCTGTTTACACCCATGATTAACTGGAACAATCTGCAACAAAAACGTTTGTGATAATCGTGTGATAAAGTATTCGGCCGGTAAGTAAAGAATAGAATGTAGATCAATACTCACTTTGTTTCTACACTACTTTGGTATGGTTTACAATAAATCACATCGAATCGGAATTACCCGTAGTCCTATATTTAGCGGTCAAGTAAATATTATAATAACAGCCTCATCTGCAACGTGCGAAATGCGGAACTCGGTGTAGATGCACACTTGCACGCCACGCAATTCGTCGGACGAGTAGTAAATATTTACCTTTGATTATCATATGACGACAACAACTGCGGCGGCGTTGCATATCAGGTGACCAGTGATTGCGGATCGACTGTGACCTAATTTTTATTTCCAATTAACAGCGAGCTCGTGACACGCAGATAACGCGCAACGCATAATAAGTGCGATGTATTGTATCGGCCGATGAGTATGGGAATGTTCAGCAGGTATCGTACATCGACGGCGGCAGTTTTGCGAATCAGAATTTGAATCGAACGTTTCGTCGCGCCTCAAAGTAGCGGAGATGTGGCAAGGGTGCGTTTTACCGCGCAGGTCGTAGAGCCCTTCGTCCTTTTATTTATTCTTTTTATCGTTCACTTTCACATTCTTCATAATCATTATACGGTAGATGTAAATCTAAATAAATAAATAAAGTTTCAACATATTTTGCATTAAATGATTGCTTTTAAAGAATTTTTCGGGATACTTTCGAGAATTTTAATTCTTCTTTAGAACAATTAACTTCGGCTAATTTATAAATGATATTTTAAAGTTTCATTGCACAAAAATAATTAATTGCATGAAATTAAAATATAAAGTTTACAAAAACATTTTTTCCTTGGCTCCCTTGTATTTAAAATTTAAAGTTGAGTTTACTAAAAGGATTTATATTGAATATTGTGACGAGAGGGTAAACTTGACATATTTTTAGTGTTTGTCTGCACATTGAAGACTTTCAGGCGTCGGGCGACCCTTTTCATGTACGCTGGCACATAGGACTCATGAACACCGCATCATGCACGCCTCATTTCACCTCATATTGCTATCCGCAATTTGCTGGTGCTGTGTATCCTGCATGTAGGCTACCACGCTACGGGATGAACATATGAACATGGTAAACAACCCGCATCAGATGATTTCATGAATTTCATGAACAGACCTGTATTTAATCATAAATTAATAAGTGTACGGATAAAAATAAATACGTACAGAAATAAATAAAAACAAAAACAAACTATAAATGTCTGTTACATTATTGTATACCTTCGATTAACAGGAAGTATATAAAGTATATACAGTATGCGTGCCAAATTAATCTGTGTTAAGTACCTATTAACCCATTCAGCGTTGAATCCACTTCAACTTCTTTGAAATTTTTAGGTTATTCTTGATTATCATTCAATGCACGTTGGTAACGTTCACGTTCACCTCTAAAAGCAATTTTTTTGGAGCTGATAACTTCCAATACGTCGAGGATGATATTAAGGGATAAAGATTTGACTTTTTTTTACTTTTGTGCGTCAGTGCGACCCAGCGTCGTATTTTTAGATCATAGCTGTGTGTCGGTGGCACTCATCCGAGCACGTAGCGAGATTTAGTTCGGCTACTACTACCCTTGGTAAGCCAAAACCGAGGCAACCATTTTAATAAAATATGCGATCAACATGACCTACAGCCGTGGACTCGCAAACGTGCGAATCGTGAGAACACGACAAGCATGACAAACAAATTTCATGTTTGGGTAAATTTGGTAGCCTAACTTAATTGTAAAGCGGCCATTGTAAAAGTTATAATGAACAAAAACAATCATTTGTTGGTACAAATTAAACAAGGAAACAAATGTAGTGCCTGTATTAAACGAAAAAACAAACATCAAACAGAAACAAAGTTGTTATTAATACCTGTGGCTATTTTGCTGGAACGCAGAGCATTTTGGCGAAGACATAACATCTATTTTTGTGCACTGGCGGCACCCAATGCGTTTTGCTGAATATAAAGTCGTCCCTGCGAAAGAGGCGCATCCGCGACGGCATTCGCGCCGCGCGCGCGGGCGTTCTCTTGCGCGTCGCGACGCTCAGTTTCTGAAGAGACGCGCCGCCGATCAGACCGCCCGCGCCGCGCTCGACGCGCGAATTCACTTCGTCGTCGCACATGCCCTACAAATACACTTAACGCGCTCGCATTAAATGCGGTGCATCCATCAGCCCTGATTGTCACACAAAAGGCGAAGCAATTGAGAAAAGCTGATACTTCCTGGTATTACCGCAACGACGCAACAACCACAACGAGCGCGGTTTTGATTCGATTGTGTCGCGATGCCGACAACTTGTTTGACTTTCGCGTAGTTTTGTGCCGACGAGTGGGCGTTCCGCAAAACACGAAATGAACGCGAAATTTTGGATCTATCTGCTTGTTGCGGTCTACATTCTTGGAGGTAAGTTAAAAAACTTTTCTATTAACTATTAAAATAATAATAACGCAAATGAGATAATGTCGTATCTCTTGCCGTTAGAATAAAATTTAATGAGAAACGGAAGTTGCCCCGGCAAACAAAGGAAAAGTTTGCGGGAAAATTAAGATATTATCAACAAACTAAAAACTTTCCTACTTAATGTTTTAATGTAAAGCTCTCCAGACTCTATTGAGGGCGTTTAGCGAAATTGTGCGCCTGTTTTGTTGAATTAAGTCGGAAATATTTCAAAGCAAAGCTCTTCTGTTAGCAACGCGTTAATTTAGAAACTTTCACAACTTGTGCTTTGTCACCAAACTGTAAACAACTCATTTAAAATGTATGTATTCCGTACTTACTAAGCGTAGAATTTTTCAGTCAGCGCCGTAAAACTATTTAATGACACTTTCCCGTCTCTAAGGACAGAAAAAATTGTTCAAACAAATTTTCTGAAACAATTTTGAAATGAACAAAGTTTCAAGTAGCAATAATGTCAAATAATATCACTTAACTCCCTACCACTTCTCATGCCATACGCCTGTTTGCTTGCAGCCAAATTTCCTAGCAAAATGTTATTACTTATTATCACTCGTCAAAGTCGCGCACATACACGCGTGCGCTTCTACTTGCAGGTTATTACGAAATGTATAGAGTGGCTTTATGAATATTCCATTATCTCTCGGCGCGCCGCCTCCCTTTTTCGCTAATCAACATTCCCTTTGCTGCCATTGCCGCTATCGCGCCATCATCTTCTCTATCGCATCGCCATGACGTATAATGATATTATTTCGCAACGAGATTTTGCCATATTAGAATAAATAAATATTAACTCTCTACCAAAAGGGCTGGCTTCAGCGGTATCATCTCGAGATGATGTATTTACCCAGTGCGACATAATATGTTTTTGTAAGCCATTCGAAGGGTTTTGCAGCGTTGAGCTGCGGCTTATTATATTCGGTTTAATGCTATTACGAGACAATTACGAAAAACATATGCCGTATGTTTTAGTAATTGTCTTGTAATTGCGCCCACAAGATATAATTTTGATTTATAGCTGATGAAATATTCTGTTTTTATTGTATTACTGTATATATTTAGATTAAAATGATTGTAAAATCATCCAAAATGTTTCATTTGTTATTTTTATGCAATGTTGGTTGCCAGCAGCGCACAATTTTTCCTTTGTTAGTTAAAAACTCTGTTAAGAACATCCAAGCGGATAAGATAAACATAGATTTTGAACCCGTAGGTATTCAAGCCCTAGGCTTTCTATTAATTGGAATTCATTTCAACCCGGTTTACATTATCCATTTTTGAACGTAGGACGCAAAACATGCATCATCCCGATAACAACTCTTCATTTCCGATACCATACAGCATCCGCCCGCGTGTCTTTTGTTTGTTTCATGTTGTTGTTTGTTTGTTGTTTTCCATCCCTGTATCCCTTTCGCTGATTAACAATTCACGGACAGCAAACGTGACGTATTGAATACGCTCCAGCGTTCGATCAAAGTCTGATCACGATGTACGCGTCGTTTTTCACGTTCCTTTTTTTTTCATCCCACCCTTAGTGTGCGTATTGATGCGGCCGCACCGCATTCAACCTTGACCCTACATCATCTAGAAATTAATACCTTATTACATGGTGGTGACGGTGAAGGCGGTTTCATCTCCAACTACATCCGGCCGCAGGGTTGCTCCCCGGGAAACAAACTTCCTACGCCAAGTTGCAGCCCGAAGTCAACTCGGAAGTAGTACTACATAAACACAGTCGAGGAAACTGTGCAACACCTAAACGTGCGGCAATGCGTTGTTTGAATTAATGTGTTGAACGAGGGGGGTTTAGAAGTAATTAACATAAGCTCCGTCTGAGTTATAAACACGAATTTATAAATACGCGTGCATTCAGCGGGCGCACGATCCGACCCGTGCCTTTTGTAACTGCTTTCCTTTTTGTCGGCCGCCGCGTACAAACTGGGCGATACAATTACCACCAAGTTAAACAAATTTATAGGTAGATATTTATATTTATACATAATCATAATACAAAAATGAATTTCAACTTTTCATGCTGGAGTTTATGAGTTTATGAACTCGCAGCGAAAGAAATGAAAAGAAAAGTAAATTGTGTTAGGAAAGTCGTAACTTTCAATGCGTTCCTGGGCGAAAAGTTTTGAATTGCAAATGCAAACGCAACACACTGTGCTGCAAAAAGTGGGAGGGAGGTGGTGCGCCTATCTCGGTCGCGAATCGCGCTCTTTAACCCAATTTAGCACCCCCGACCCGCGGAACGAGGACAAACTTGAACTCGCTTAATGCGCCGCGTCCTTCCGGGTTTCCATATAAATTAAAAAAAGCATGGGAATTATGTTATAAAAAGTGTATAAAATAGAGACAAAAAAGTAAGCAACCAACCGTGCATAATATTTCTAAAGGATGTATCTATTGTTGGTGGCCTGAAATAGCCAATATCGTCGCAAGTGAAAATAGGCGTGGCAGAGCAAACAATGTCGAATTTGCATTTGCCTCAGCTCCTTCTCGTCCTCGACTATCTCGATACACGTGAAATGACGTGGAAATGGGATACGGAAAATGTGACTCTCGTAAATGTTTGATGGCCGCGCACCGATAACGTCCAGCGAGCGAGATATGCACGCTTCGCGCCTTGATGCGTTTTCCTCCTTTCCGCTTTGCCACCAAACTGCTCGGCTGATGTCGTCGCCGTCTTCAATAAAGAGGCGGGGTGCAAACCGTGCGAAACCGTGGATAATAATCACCCTGTACGCCCATTTATTCCGACCTCTTTTCAATCCGTACGCCGCTGCCGGGGAGAGAATAAAAGCCCATAACCGTTCTAATGACAACGTCATAAATAAACGGGCGATAAATTTAGCGCATTGTTCAAATCTATCTGTTCGAGTTTTAAATAGGGCACACAAATTGAACTTTCCGTCGTTCGACGTTAATAAATAACGTATTGTTATTAATCGTTGGAACCCGCACCGGGCGGGTGTTGAGGTGGCGCTGTAGCGACTTTGATTTGGGTGTTATTAATGATATTCATTGATTTTCATGATATATTTCAACGCTCAAGGTAGTTAATCGACAAATCAGTGGTTAAGTGGAAAAAATTGCAATAATTTAAATTTGTATTAATAATAAAAATAATACATTTTACAATGCATATTTCGTATCTAGTAGCATATTAAAATAGGGCAGTTTTCCATTAATAGGATAAATATATGCAAAACTGAGAAGATTTTTTTGTTTTTATCATCATACTTTAAGTGTCCTTTTATGTTGACTTTTAATATTCTCACTTTGCATCAGTGGAAAAAACTCTTTATAATTCTTATTTTGCTTCAGTGCTATCGATTTTCCAACAATTCCGCATAATATCCTTCTTGATACCATAAAATCCTGAATTATTTAGTGGCAGCTCTCAAGAGATGTTGCATCTGGTAGAAATGACATCCCACAAACCTACCACTGTTCAACCACGATAGAGTCATTCATCATTTCAAATTTGTTAATGTATTTATTTTGTTTTGTTGAAGAATGACGTCAGCACTTAAGCATAAATTAAAATTGGAATTAACTATGCAGCCAAAATATCTGCATCATTTTTTGAATACTAATTACCACGGAAAGCGGAATGTAATTAAAACGATTTAAATAATTCGCATTTGCATACCGACACTGCAATGCTTTCAAATAGTCTGCATTCGCTACGCTCTTCAGGTGCAGGTGCAGCACTCCAAAAGCTGTTATCAGCATTCTGCATGTAATAATTGCAATGTTGCCAAATTGCCGCGTGCCAAAAAACAAAACACAGCAGCCATTACCATTAAATCGAATAAAATCACAGCATATACAAAAAGCACATAATAAAACCGGGATTATATGCTTTTAATGAAAAATTGTAATATAAACAGAGAGGGAATGCCAAAAGTTCATGAGTTGAACGTAACAACTAACTAGTTTTATAGTTGCTAACGAGAAATTTCCAATTAGTATCGTGTTATTAGTTTTGTTTGTGTTTACTCGAAATCGCAATTTGCTTAAAACAGTAAACAAAAATTTATTGGCAAATCAATTTTATTGACACAAAAAAATTGAATCGTGTTGAAAGGCAGTAAAACCTTGACATCAAAACATAAGCAGATTGAGGATTTTCTCGAGATTTACGCGCGGAGGAATTTTCGCGACAGCAAAGTAAATCTCATCTGAATTTCCATAAATATTCGAAGAGTGAGAGTCGAATACGAAAAGTGGTATAACATTTCTTATCAGAAAACTTATTTTTAAATTGATTCCTAATATTTACCCCAAATCAATTATAAAGAAATCAATAGTGTTAGACAAATACTAAATTAAAATATGTACTTTAGAGTAAAAATAGATTTTTCTTACAGAAACATAAAAATATTATTTGGATACCTGGATTTCCTCTAAAAAATCTACAGCTTTGAGATTGTAACGCGTGGCTGGTTTTAAAGCAATTTCAAGGGAATGTCTCGAATCCGAATTGACGTCTTATTTTCCCAAACGCTTTATTCACTTGCTGACTTAATAACATAGCCCCTACCTTTCATTTTCGCGTTCCATTACTTTCGCAGCATTTCATTCAATATCAAAGCGTAAGTCCTCAAGGCAAAAAGAAAACTTATTTGCGTGATTTTAAAAAGCATAATCGATCTTGGAACGCTATCGTTCAGTCCTCGTGTCGTCAAGATAAGCCCGAAAATACGTACATCACATAGGCGCGCACACATGCAACCATTTACTACCTTTAGCAGTATTTTTCGGCTTCCAGGTTTTATACCTTAAGCCTCGAAGCATGGCGCGTAGCGAATTTAAGCCGCTTCCTGTCGCTCACTGCTTTTATCGCGCGGGTTTTATGTCAAAAAAAAGAAATTTCGATTGTACATTGTCGCTCAAGAGTCACGCGTCCGCGCATATTTCGCCACCAATTCGCCCTCATCGACGCAGAGGAATTGATGGCGACGTTAATATCAATGTGTGTACGTCGAGTAGGCCATCTGTGTATGAATAGGCTTTAAATTCGCTGAGCTTAGGTGTGTGTATATGTGTCGCTGTCGAAAATAAAGCATTCATCTCAGATGTTTCATTACCAGACGAGAAAGGCGCGAGCATTTTATCGTCGCATGAAATATCGCGAAGAAATTGCAAGAATAGCAAACGCCGCCACCGCCGCCGCCGCTTCGCTTCTTTTAGGGAGTGAAATTTATTTATAGTCGGGCGAGCAAGCGAACAAACGGGCGCAGGTTTATATCGCGATGTGTTCGGAACACTCGCATAACGCGCGCTAATATATCACCGCTACCAAGTGTTATAAATGAGCGTAACAAAGCTGCTCCATTATGTTTACGTTTACACGATTTCTTTTTTCACGATTTTTTCCAATGTCAAGACATTATATAAGTCATACTATTTTTATGTTTACAATAGTCTTTAAATTATAACAAATAGATGGATGAATAAAAAGCCCACGTGTCTAATAAAGTTATATAATGTTGCTACTAATGCAATTATTGACTTCAATTGATTTCAGTAATTGTAAATTAAAAATTCAAAATTTTTATTGTTCAACACCCGGTTTTTGGCCAAAAAAGGAATATGATGTACGTTCTGCTTAGCAACACCGCCAACCACCAAAGGTTTCTCACGCACATAAATAATGTTGAAACTATTGTTGGAAATATATCGTTTCCTTGCGTTTCTCTGCTCCTAACGCCAAAAACCAAAGTGTAAGGTATAAATTCGCGTGAGTGCAAGTTCCTATGCGTGTTTTTCAAACTTCAAACCAATTTTAGACAGCCAAGCATACAAAACGTTAAACTTTACTGCTAAACAAGTTTCATACTTTAGATACCTCACACTTTCAAACTTTGAACACCCAGTTTTTTTTATGATAAAAACCTCCAAAAAGCAAAAAGGTAGCGCGTGATATTACAGTTGTGTGCATCCAGCGACGCTTGTGCGACTACGTTTGGCACTCTCAACTCGACAACAATTCGCACATCCTTGTGGTGCACCCCGTGCTCAATTTCCACTTTTAGGCGACCCGTGTACCGCGCGCGCCTTTACAATGTTTTATTAAATGTTAGTCTGTTCGCTGTGTGAGAGCGAGAGAAATCCCATTCGTCCTCGGAATTGCAAATGTGAATGAGAATGCAAACACAAACGCAAATGCAAAGAAAAGCCTGAATAGCTTTATCGTTGCACATTTAAAGCGAACCAACGACAAGTAGTAGAAATAGCCGGGAATGGCACTCTGCAGGGGTACTAAAGAATAGATTTGGTTACGGCATCCGAATTGTTTCGTTGTTGACTTGCTTGTCTGTCTGCCTGCCTAGCTCTCTTTGAAACCAAAACAATCAAGAGTTATGCAGAATGCAAACAGGCAGGGATAGAAAACACTGCGAATCCGAGAGTAATCACATGCCTTCAACTTCAAAAGGCAAAGCAGTGATTACAAAGAAGATACAAACAGTGGAGACATTAGAGACCCTGCAATTGTTCACAGTAATAAGATTATAATAATTTATAATAATTTAGCGCATTGTGTTACAAAAATAAAAATGCTTTGTAAGAATTTTTTGCCCGCTGTTCGTAATTATGATACATGCGTGTTTCAGCAAAAAAAGCTGAAACTTCCAAAGCATTATTACTAAAATTTCACATTGTTTTTCTTGCCTTGTTATTCCACTGTTTTACTCAGGGCTGAAAAAGTCTCAGAGCGAGCTTTGCGTGCCTGATATCGTTCCCAACGCTCGGGAGTGAAAAATCCTTGGGCAAATACATATTTCATTATTGCGTTATAACGTTATGTAAATACTTTGTCGGCTTACATTCCGACATTAATCATGGAACCCTCGACCTGACAATTTAAATACGTAATGTTCACATTACTTTCACATTTTCCGGCTTTAAATATTTTCTAATACCTTCCTAAATTTATTGTTTCTATTGTTTTAGTCGATGGGTTAAACATTCGACGCATACGTAGATCAACGGTAACGTCTACAACACCAACACCCGATGACGATGATGACGATTGGGACGATGATGACGAGTCAACGGAAATCGACGACGATGGTAAAATCTACAAAAACCCTCGTAACTCTCCATCGACACTATGCCCGCGCGACGAAGAACAAGCAACGCTATTGGTGTGTAAGCCCACTCCAACTTCCGACAAATTATTTTCCTCCCATTCTACCCAAACCCCTCTTTTACACCCTGTTAAACACTCATCCGTGCGCTCTGTTTTTGTTTGTGCGCATAGGGTCAAAAGTGCCTGCGGAAATGCTCCTCCGATGAGGACTGCAAAAGTAAGAAGAAGAAATGTCTCTGCGATGGCGCTTGTGGCATGTCTTGCATTAAGCCAGGTAAGTGAACAGCGATGGGAAAACTTTTTAATATCCTCACTTTGAGTTTATACTCGGTTTATACTCGTATTTTCAAGGGATAAAAAATATTATGAATATATTTTCTATTTTGTTTCATAGTACTAGTGGTATACTATAAAATATGTGCATTTTCATTGGCTTCGATCATGCCTCAAACACAAAAGGATAAATTATTTATTGAGGCGTATAGAAGGATGTAGGTGGGTACAAAATATATTGCATCGCTGCAGGGTCTGCCCCGACCGCGTGTTTGCCGGGAAAAGTTATAATTCGACCGGATGCGCTTTCACGTTCAACTTTTTCCCAAGCGGTTTCCACTTTGCCGGCCCGATTCCGAATGAATTTACTGCTTCTAACGTGTGCTTAAGCGGAAAGTTTTTATTTGCCCGGAGCAAACGCACTCGTCGAAGCGCCGTGGAGGCAAAAGAAAGGAAATGAAAAAAGCAGCAGCAGCATGGCGCGCTCCAGAGAAGGTCATTTCGATTTCGTTCGAGCGCTCGCGAAGAATGCGAGTTAGTTTGCTGTGTTTGTGTTCAGGGGACACAAAAAACCAATTAGTCAATACAATAAACTTCTATTAGGACGTAAAAGCCGAAAGAAGATAACAGATGAGAAGATGAGTAAATGAGATTTCGTCATGGAAAGGGTGAGCTAGTTACGGCAGCCAAGATTAATTTTAAAGGTCTGAGACCCAATTTGTATGTTACCTGATATTTTACGAGAGAATATGCAAAGGTGTAGTTATAACCCGAAATTACGCTGTAACATAATATGTACTCAAAGTTAGTTTAGGTTTGACCGAGAGTCTGAAAATAATTAGAAACTTATTCTTTGTGCCCGGCGCCTTCACACTATTGCCGCACAGCTATCTATCTCAATACTGTCACGTTCGTTTGGCGTATTTGGTATTTTGTTCACGTTTCACATGTTTTAAATGCGATTACGCCCCGGATTACACCTCGCCGACAAAGATATTAAAGTAGTTTCTGGTCTGGCTCGTGTTCCAGATCGTGAATGCCCCGAACCGGACCAAATAACTTTCGGCAGCGTGACGGCCAGCGGGCGTTTGTTCGGCGCGCGAACGTCTTACTCCTGCCAGCACGGTTACCACGTCGTTGGCCTGCAAAGTCGTACGTGCCAAGCGGATGGCCAATGGGCCGGTACAGCGCCTGCTTGCAAACAGAACAGTAAGCACGTTGGTGACATCCTAAAAGAATCCCCGCAAATGTGTTTGTGTGTGTTTTTTCTTTTCATAGTTTACTGCTTATCGCCACCGACAATCGACCACGCACGCCACAATGCTCTTCCCGAGCAAGTCACCTTCGACCTCGACTCACAGCTGCAGTATTATTGCCATACCGGATACGTGACGAATGGATTTCCGCGCGCGAAATGTCTGGCAATCGACGGGCAAGCATCGTGGTATGGACCGGATATATCTTGCGAACGTAATATGCGCGCTTGCTTGCATGATGCTAGAAAGGGTTGAATTGTCTTGTCTTGTTTTGTTCTACAGCGCGTAGCTGTGGCACGCCGATGGACATTCCCAACGGTTGGCACGCCGGCGAGTGTTACACGTATGGGTGTCGCATCACTTATCACTGCGCGGAGAATTTCGAACTTGTTGGGAAGAGCGAACGCTTTTGTCAAGCAGACGGCACGTGGATTCCCAAGGATTTACCCACCTGCGTTTGTAAGATATAATGGGCTTTCCAAAAGAAATCTGTTTCTTGTAGGAAGCTTATATTTCTAGCATATCCACCATATTCCACAAACAATAAACTAACATAAATTCCGGAAGCAAATCTCTAAATGCTTAATTTTGATTAATAGTGGTAACTGCGGTGACATGTTCCCCACCTGAGAATCCTCGCCACGGCAAAGCGATTTACACCTCCTGTAGCTACAATTCCGTGGTCAGCTACGAATGCAAATATGGGTACTATCTAGCCGGGGAAGCAACTCGCCGATGCGGAGCGGATAAGAAATGGTCCGGCCTACAACCAGTGTGCAAAGGTAGCCCAGCTCGAGCCTAGTTGTCAGTTACTAAGTTGTTTAGTTTTTTTTCGTTTGTTTATGTTTTGTTTCGTTTGATATGTTGTTATTTAATACTATGAGTACGATGACCACCCACCGAACGTTTTCGAGTTTACGAATTGCTTGCATGCACAATAGAGATAAACTGCGGACATCCCGGCAGGCTTTGGAACGGTTGGCTAGAGAATATCGAAGGCGGCACGGGCTTGGGCGCCTCCATTATCTTCCGCTGCCATGAAGGTATGAAACTAGAGGGGAACTCGTCGGCCGTGTGCCAGATCGACGGCAAATGGCGCTACCCGCTGCCTAGATGCTTAGGTATGATGATTACGATGATTGATCACTTGTTCTTAGTACCCCGTTACCAATATAACACCCGTCTTTTTATCCCTTAGCCCCTTCAAAACCCCTAACTTCACAGTGAAAGAGTTAATGCATGTGTTCTTCTTGCTGCAAATTGCTTTCACCCAGATACTCTGAAAGGGTATCACAGCCTATTACACAGCAAACACACCACCACCATTACACGTGCACAAGGTGTTGTTGTACTAATTCAAGCTGTAAATATAACTGGTACAAGAGTTGTACAAGTTGAGCCTAGATATATGACATATATATTTAAATATGGCGTGTGTAATAGACTAGGAACCTTTTACCTATTTGACTTTTTTCAATTTGTGTGTGGGTGTGTGTGTGTAAAACTGGGTTGTGCTGGCATCTCTTGCAGCGCCCTGCGTGGTGCCGCAGGTGTCGCAGGGCAGGATCACGCTAGAATCGCGCGCGAACGAGTCAGGCGGGTCGCAGGCGACCGTCGTGCAACACGGCGAGTCGCTGACGGTCGACTGCGACGCGCACTACGAGTTCTTCGGCAGCTACGCACCCGTCACGTGCAACAACGGCACGTGGACGCAGATGCCCAATTGTCAACCCGCGCGCTGCAAACATCTGCCAAAGCTGCCGAAAAATGGCATGGTAATCGCACCCAAAATGGAGCACGGTATGAAAGCACGCTACAAGTGTAAAGACGGGTTCGAGCTCAAGGGCTACGAGTTCATTGAATGCTCCTACGGGAATTGGACTGGCGAGATCCCAGCTTGTCAAGAGGGTAAACAACCAAATAAAATAATACAAACAATCGAAGTCTCCTAATTACTTATGTTCTAAATAGTGTATTGCCCATTTCCGGGTTTTGTCGAACATGGTAAGATCCTACTAGTTGGCAATATGGGTTTGTACGACTACAGACCGTACGTAAAGAAAGTCATCAACAACAAGCAAATTATGTATGACTGTGAAAAAGGATACATTCTTAATGAAGGCCCACCTGGTGCAACTTGCATTGGTGGACATTGGAGTCCCAGAACCCTGCCAAGGTAATAATAACCCAGTGCGGCTCTACCCTACATACCCATCAAATAATTTAAAATCTAGGTGTGTCATTGGTCAACATCCTCGTTTACGTTGGAGTCGTCGCCGTCGTTCAATTGTCATGGAGAAATATCGCCGAGCAAACATGCGACATCACAAAGTCGCCGGAAACGAAGATTACGCTCATCCTTCCTACATTGACGAACTGTTCCAAATGGACGAGGATGACGTTAAATATTTAAAGGAACACAACGAATACATGAAGCGTTTGAAGCGCGCATTGAAAAGCACGTCAAGTTCCCGAACCGTAAGTCTCAGCCGAAAGGGTTCTTCCGGTTCCTTGAGTTTACGCAGAGGTAACAAAAAACACGAATGGGAAGATGAGGACGAGCGTAAAAAGCAAGAGGAAGAAAATCGTCAAAAGAAGGGAATGCCATGTGAGCCACTTTCTAATGAACCCTACGTCAGCATTGAAATAGTCAAACACGGAAAACACGCTAATATCACCTATAGCTCGGGGACTGTAGTCAAAATGGCGTGTGGAAAAGGGTACGAATTAAATCTGCCGGAGAATAAAACAGCAAAGTGTGTTAGAGGTAAATGGAAACCGGAGAGACCAGAGTGTACAATATGTAAGTAAACATACCGGGTAAATAGTTAGTGAAATTATTTTATGAAAAAAATTTCAGTACCCTGTCATGTACCAGAAATAGACAACGCCATATTCCGAATGTCGCGAGGAGAGATCATCATGGGTGTAACACCCAGTGTAATCCACGACGATGAACCCTTAAATGAAACAGCGGAAATCTCCAACAGCGACGTCATCGAAGTGAGTTGCGAGCGTGGTTACAACTTGCAAGGAATGAGTGTCCTACGCTGTTGGCATGGAGATTGGACAGCAACCACATTCCCCGAATGCAACCCAGCCCCGTGCATATTGCCAGACATCAGCCACGGACAATACTCTTCCGGATATCGTGCTGGATTGACTATATCAAACGGATCTTTTGTGAACTTTCAATGTGACGAAGAATACACAAAGTCAACCAGCCAACCCATCGAATGTATTCTTGGAGACTTATATCCACGTCGGCCAGCATGCCGAGACAATTCTACATTTCCAAGTCCCGACTCGCCGCACTATATGGGCGGCACGGATATCATTAAGGGCGGCGATATTACCGAGCTAGAATATGGCAGTGCCAAATCTTGCGGACCGCCAGCAAAGTATGACATCTCATTACTCATAGCACTCTTGCACAGTATAATCTAAATTTATCCATGCTCGGTTTTCATTCTGTGGGTTTCCTAGAGGCGAGAGCGTCTCTGATGCATTCTAATTGCAATGATTTAACATCCGCAGGGTGCAAGGGTCACTCATCTATCGTAATGGGGAGCCGCTTGTCGACGACGAACGCAATTTCCCACACAACACCGAGGTGACGTTCAACTGCATCGAGAGTATCATGGGCGAGAAGAACACGTGGCGCATCGTGTGCGAAGACGGCAGCTGGATCGGACGCTCACTGAATTGTGGTAATGACTATAACCACAGCTTGCATTATTCAAGCGCAGCATTCACGGTCTATGTTTTTTTTTGTTTGTTTTTCGCTCTGCAGAAAACGAGGACGGTGGAAAGAAGCACCACGGGAATAACAACAGCACGTGCCTGTTCCGCAACCAGGAACCCAACGTCATTTCCTTCTATAATGATCAACACATCCGCGAGGATGTTGTGGAATTTCCCGCAGGAGCGACTCTTGTCAGTCGTTGCATCGACATTGGAAAATATGCCATGATTGGTATTTTTTGTTACTTACGAGTACAAACTATAGTGAATTTATAATTTTATAATATTGCAGGTCCAAACATAAGACATTGTATGGGAGGAGAATGGGACGGTCCAAAACCATCCTGCTTCGGGCTCAATCAAGAAAACGATTACTCCATGGAGAAGCCTCCGACTATTTTGTTCCGCCATCAATTAGGTCCAATTGCCCAGTCCAATGACGGCAAACTAATCGTATACCCAGGCACAATTTTGCACATGGAGTGTTTGTGGATACGCCGCTTTGGCGTGCCAAAGTGGACAGTCAGCCACGATTACCGAAAGTATCCGGAGGGCTGGCCCGAAGACCCCGAACGCGATGCGCAGCTAGAGTATCGCCTCTCAATATTCCACGCGTCCAAAGACGACTCCGGCACGTTTACGTGCGTGACGCCCGCGAGACACACGCACTCCGTGGAGATCGTGGTCAAGGGTAATTTAGCGAAAAATGATTAAAACGCAATTATTTGTAAATTTTTGCTCGCCAGCAATTCATTGTCCGCAAGTCCCACAGCGCCGCGGCCTCTCCGTAAACACGCAGAGCAACAAGATGAACGCCAAACTGATTTTCAGCTGCGTGAATGGTAATGCGCTCATCGGCAGTCATGAACTTCACTGTTTACCTTCTGGCAACTGGAGTGCACCGTTTCCGGTGTGCGAGAGTAAGTATCCGCGCGCCCCTAGCCATAGCGCGTAGGTTATGTTAGGTTATGTTAGTTACGGTAGATGTGCTGTTGTGCGGTGCCACTAGGTATCGAGTGCGGTGATGTGGCCGGAAGCCTTCCGAGCCACCTGCGTGTGTCTGTCGTATCCAGGGAGGTCGGGGGCCGTGCGGTGTTCAGCTGCGCTCCCGGGTTTGGACTGCGCGGCTCGCACGAAACCGTTTGCCTGTCGAGCGGCGAGTGGGCCGTTCCATTTCCGGCCTGCGTAGGTATGTTGTGCCCAGCCAACCTGCCCCCCACCAGCGTCAGACGCATCTCATCCGCCGGCGCCTCATGATCAAACAAACCACCCACTCAGCATCACTAACTTTAAAATGCACTGATCCCCTAAACCATCTTCGTATATCCATGCGTATCTTTACCAAATGTATCTAACACCCGTTTTGCGGGGGTGATTTATCACAGAGGTCCAGTGTGACAATCCAGGCTCACCCGATAATGGTTATATGCAAGGGACCGAACCATTCAAAGCTGGCGATGTGGTACAGTTCAATTGCAACAACGAGTTCATGATGGAGGGTCAACCGATTATCGCCTGCCAAGATAATGGGAGGTGGTCAGGCCCACTGCCGAAATGTAAGCCCAGATCAAAAATAGCAAAACATCCTCTAAAGTGCCATTTGACATTTGACATAGGTGTTCAGGCATGTTCATATCCGGGCACAACTATCAGCGGCCGGATGTCCTTGGTGAAGTTCTACTACAAGATCGGCGAGAACATTACGTTCACGTGCGACGAGGCGTACAGCCTCAAGGGCGCCGCGATGCTCAAGTGCCTACGCAACGGCAAGTGGTCCAACGCAATACCTAACTGCGTGGCGGATGACGCTAGCCTGATCGGCCGATGAAGGAAGAAAAGAAGTCACGCATGTCCATACAACAAAAAAACGTCCGCACATATCCTACACTATTAGATATAACTACTGAATTTTAAAAGTAAACGCAACGCACGTGTGTTTTAGCATCAATCAGATGAGCAATGCAATGCAATCAATCACAATATTCACGAATTTATTCCGCGGACGCAGAAAGAGGTAAACCACACAAACACCGTACACGCGTACAGTACACGCTTTATAAACTTAGAATTTAGATTAACTGTATAGATAATGGTATATTATTTGCCTAACGATATTGATTTTCTGGCCTCGAATATTGAGACGTTAAAAGAGGCGGACACGGCTACACGAGAGCAGGAGGAGGTGGAAAGAGAGGAGGAATATTATTATTATATCTACTAATCGATTATGCGATTCTAGCAATAGAGATTTTATATTTTCACGTTTTCAATAATTGATATTAATACTATCATCATGTCCTATCGTGTGTAATATGTAATTATTGTTTATATATTGCATAAATCGTTGTTAATTGCAAACTTTCATATTTATTTCTATTTTACTGAAATCCTACCAATTCGATTGGATTAAATGTATCATTATATCAAACCCGTGTAGGTTTGTACTGAGCTTACTTTTATGTCATCACGTCTCCGATTTATTACTCTGGGCAATACGTCGTGCTCATTGAGCTAAAAAATGAACGCATCCATAAGAATAAGAATCAACTTTAGATTCAACAATCGTGCACGAGCACCAGTCGACCACCGGGCGCTTCATAGTTATGATCATAGGTGTACCTGACCGTGCGCATTTACCTGCTGTGCACACACAACAAAGGGGCGCCCCGAACACAACCGAAACACAATAAACCATACGCGGCAGTGGCAGCGCTACCGCTGGTCTATTCGCATGAATGTGCGCCGTGCGCAAAGCTGGAACGCCACACGTTGCTCGTGATTGTCAACATATAGTACCGATATACCTGTGCGAGTTCGAGTATACATACACACGGTGCGCACACCGCACTCGCGCTCTGCATACGCCACTCAACGTACGCTCTCGTATGAATTAACGCTCGTTGCATTTATAAACCGCCACGCCGCGCACAATCACCTCCATCCTACCTGTCCGTCGTCCTCCATCCGAGCGCCGGATCATGATGCACGCAAATAAAAAACGTCAGTGAGATGAGAGTCATGAGATGCGCAGTGCGCGCAATATGCGCTATATTAACTTAAAAGTTTATGTGAACTGTGCTACGAACTTAAATTGTTTGAAGACAAGTGTAAACATTTTAAAAGGTGCGTCAGGTCAACATCATGTGTGATAGTGTTGATAAATGTGACAGCGCGTACGAGGACTTAGAATTGGAAGTCGAATTAGAGGAGCTTCCGAAAAAAACATTCATACGTGTAAGTATTTACTCAGTTTTCATTAAAAATAAACGTCATTTAACACATTTCATTGCATATTGCGGTAGGTATAGACTGTAGACATGTAGATAGGCGTAGGTTTAAATTCGATTATACCTACCAGTCTAACTGATAACTGAGAAATTTCAATCAATTATTACTACTCGATCGTTAACATACGGTGAAATTTACTAGTATCGATAAAATATAAAATTACACGTTGAGTAAATCTTTAACAAACAAAAAAATACTATTTGTTGCAAGTTGTGAATTGTGTGCGTTGGTTAATAAACTTTTTGTAGCTGTTTGTTCCTCGATTTCTTGTGATTGTGTCCTAACAATTGTAATAATAATAATAAAGGAACGAGCGCGGAGACATTGCGAAAGTGAATGTTATTTGTCTATTACAAAATTATAGTGGCTACAGTTCTATACATCGTTGTTGTTGTAGGAGTCGTAAAATCGGATTACGCGGTAATGAACTAGTTTTGTTTTTTTGCGCCTGCTAATGGCGTATACAAATTGTACACTTCCTTCCTGGCATATAAATATATATAATGTTTTTGCGGAACTAATCACAAAACGTAAAAATCCATAAAATTTTTGTTCATCTGGCTTTTTCTAAATCAAGTGGGCGATAAAATTGTATGTGTTCCACACATGAATAATACTATGCGTCATTCAGTACTACTTACTATAAACAATATATTATATGTTAAATATAGTTAAGTTTCGACGCAATATAAGCAATATTATCAAATTTCTTAGAAAATTATTCCTTGTCGCGATAATATTGCAATAAAATAATATAAACAATGTTAATAACAAGCGCGAACAATGCTGTTAGAAAAATCAACAAGTTTTAACGACTCTGCCAAAACATTAAACACAACACACGATCGCTATTGTTCTAAAAACCAGTTTTACAACTAATTATGTTTGTTCCAAGGCGCGGTGTTTTTTATAAATCGAAAAAATTAGCCTACCATTTGCTGTCATTAGTGTAATAGTAAACACAATTCATAATCACCATCATTAACATTCTTTTGCAGACATAATCCTAATTTGTCTTATAATTCTTTATTAATTTATTTCTTCGCTCATTCAATTTGTTGAATGCAAAGTTAATTAGCTCGAGGGTATCGTGTTTATTTTTTCATTAAATCATCAGTGTCTAAACTCTCCAAAAGTCCAGAGAACTCCAGAAATTGGAATTTTCCGGGCGTCAAACAAATTAATTTTATCCGCAGCTGGCAGCAAAGGAAACGCTTTGCATGATTAATTAATTGCACAACTTATAAACTCATCTCTAATTAACTTTAGACGTTTAACAGGATGCAGGAGTTAAATTTAAAGATGACTACATTAATGCAATAATATCTCATCATTTAACATGATAAACGTATGTAAACAATCTTATACTATTCTAGATTGAAAAGTTAAACAATGGTTAGATTAATCATTAAAAGCATTAAAAGTGAGTAAATATTACTCATAATATAAATAAAAATCATAGCCCGAGTGCAATACACTTAAATTGATAAGCAAATTAAAAATATATAAACACTTTGCGTTGTTTACTAAACCTATTAATAATATTAAATAATATACCTTATCCACGTGTGCACTACAAATATTGTTGTGCACTAACGTAATCTATACTTTATGCACAACCTACGCACGAGAGGATAGAAATTAAAATTACACAATAAATATTGGACGCTTGTGATCGCAGATTTTCGGATGTTACGAGAATCATTGTACATATAAATTATATCATAGCACAATCTTGCTTCAAATTAACAAGTAGCTTTTGTCCGCAACTTCGTCCGCATAAATTTTATAAAAATACTCCGCCAATAAAATTCTCAATTGTAATTTAAAGAAATTAACAATTCCTAAATGCGCTTCACGTTCATTTTGGTTAAAAATATTTAAATATAATTATTATTAAATGTACATATTAATTTTCACACAATTAGTTTGCATCCTTCCAGTTATATTTTTAGCACATGTTTTTGATTTTCACTGATTGAAAAAATCTTGACTCCAAGATTTAACAAAATTGGTTAACTGACATACACCCTTAAAGTATGATTTTTGCGACAAAAATAGTTTTCCTCAAGGTAGGTACTATTGATCTGTATACCAAAATCAAATTAATTAATCAATTCGTTTGCGACGTTACTTTCGCATATAGTATATTATTATAAATATATGCCATAATACGCTACATTTTATAAAAAAATACAAGCTTTTGACACAAATACCAATTTGATGTTTTTTAAAAATTTGTTTCCTTATCGATGCCGTGCGCTAGTAACATTACGCAAGTACATAGTAATCGACGTATGCATTACCGCGCCGGTGATATGATGTATCGGGGCGATTATGCGATGCGTGCGATCGAGAATAGCAATTTAATTGAAAGTGATGCCACGTAAGTACCCGTTTTATTACCGCACGCCGCGGCCAAAAACTAATATGTGTTCTAATACCCGCCGAGATAATTACGGATGTAACGCGCGGAGCACCGCCTCGCCTGAGCAATAAATGTTTTTCTATAGCGTCTATAACGTCTATGTACTTACACACATCTTACATGAGGCAAGTTAGTTTTTTATCATGCTTACCTCATCTCGGTCGGGCCACGGTACACCTCCGGCTACTAGTCGATTTGCACCGATACCTTGTTTCATGCCTAATCTCTCTACGAGATTAGCTATAAATAAGTAAAGAGGTTGGTATTATGCCACAATGCGCATTGAATTTTCTAAATGAACGACTAATAAGGAATGGAGTGTGTTGCCTGTCACGGCGGCTCTGGAGATTTATGTGGCAATGTGCATTACTGGTGTACGCAATTGCGCTCGACCGGCTACGATTCGAGCGTCTTACGACACTTAATTACCGTGCCACGAGTGCCGGAGAAAGTTGCTTGGTTCAGGCAAAGAGATTTTGTCTCTTCAGCCTCACCTCAATGCGTAAGTGTATTATTAACACAGTATTGCACTACACATCTATTAGATCTGGATTAATATATTATTATTAATCTAAAATGCGCAAAATTTACTCAAATATAACAAAAAAAGTGTTAAAATTGCAGATATTAAGATTGATTATGCAAAGGATATAAATAATTATTAATACCCTCATTACTAGTAATACCGGATTACAAAACACTTAATGAGTTTTTAACAGATTTGAACAACATTGAAGTCAAAATTTAAATTTTAACATTTCAATGCTTAGTAATAACTCGGCGATTATTTAGTTATTACAGTTATTACACGTTAATGTACTAGCTTACATAAAATCATTAATTTGTTACAATTTATTACAATAATGTACCATTTTAAGACCTGAATATACCGGCTTAGTACATAATGCTTTTTTAAACAGATTTACGCAAAATAAAACAAAAACAAGTAATAATGTAGGCCATTGAGGTCTTCTGGGACAATGACACAGCAATGCGACAGATGATTAGTGAGTAAATGTTGCAGTTGTTGGCCGGGACAATTGAGCAAACTGGACTAAAGTCTAAACGCGTTGCGTTTTGTTGCGTTGCAACATAACTGTTTACTCTGTTTGCTTAGATTACTAGATGATTGTAAAAACCACAACAGCTGAATTTAAAACAAGAAGAGAAACGAAATCCAGTTTACTGAAATGTTGAAACGTTGGAAACAAAAAAAATTACTACATTGCTCAATCTTTGAATAATACCTTTCAGTTGACTTAAGTCAGCAGTTATTGTTTTATTCTAATTTTAGTTTCAAGATTAAATGTATATTTAATATTTAATATTTAAATTTTCAAGTTCTCTAAAGAAACAATTGAAATAATTTAAAATAAAAGTTATGAAATCCAAGGTTGATAGCTGGTTTCTCCAAAACATTTTAACACGTGCCAATTTTTTTTACAAATAATATTACGTCCTACAAAATTTATGCACCATATATTCTGTGTAATATAATATTTAAATAAATCATAAGCGCGAGTTTAATTTTTGTAAGCCGTGTGGCGTGTGCAGGCTGTTGAACAAATTCTAATCCAATAATGACCAAATAAGCGTGAAACGAAGCAGAATTAGGACACATAACACAACATACAAACGTACACTCGTGATTTGTACAATTCATGTTCAATTGCCAAAAACCCAAGCAAGAGATAATAACAACAAAGTGTTTAAAGAACAAAAAACAAAACTAAAACGTTAAGACTTAAGACATGGGTCAAAACGCAAACGATTTACACAAAATTAGCTCAAATTGTAAACTCGCTTTGAAACTGATTCATGCCGCCATGAATGCGTTGTTTCGTAATCGCGGTAGCGTATATCTTGGTATTCGAGTAGACTAAGTGAGACAATGGACCACATGTCTCGTGGATAGCGGATTGGTAAACTGCGAAACAAAACACCGGAACGCGTCAAAATGCTTTGCCGCGATCATGTCGGTTTTTAATGAAGAGTTTGAACACTTTGATGAACCGAACCGCTTTGAGAATGCCTGACAATACATCATCATTGTCCAAACCCAAACCAATTCCAAATTAAACTCCATATTCACTTAACAAAACATTTTTTGTCGTTCGTTCAAACACTCGTATTTCCTTTATAATTTTACTCCATTTATTAAGTTTCTGACGTCTTCATAAGGCGGTATGAACTTTCTGTTTTCATTTTCCAAGGTGTAAAACATGTAAAAGTGTAGGTAAAAGTGTAACTAGCACGCGGAATACTTTATTAGGCATTAAAATCGAATTGAATGCAAATATCGCGAATCGCGCTCGCCGCACTGCGAGGTAAATCTTTGATGTGAGTCACTTTCTAGTCTAGTCTATTCGTATCAATTTCGCTCTGCGTTTCAATTTCATTTCATATATTAGGTTTTAAATTACTTACTTAGGTGTCTTTTAAAATTTAAATTTAACTTTTTACATATTGCAACCATTAATCTCGGAATAAAGATTTACCTAATTAGGTCACATAAACACACGCGGTGTAAACTTTGTTTTCTAAATTCAAAACATGTTAAAATATGCGTGCAAATTGCACAGCTATTGTCGCTAGTAGTCAGATGGCCAGACGCTTGTTTCTACACGCAAAGAAAACAAGAACAAGAACCAGAACTCTCGATGAACACGTGTCGCTAGAACACAAAGTACAAAAGAGGTGTCCAACAGTGTCATTATGCATACGCGAATGATTTTACTTTTAACACATTCTTGCCGCTTGTTAGACTATTCAAGGATAGTATGATTTTTTACTCTTGTTATTGCTGTCATTAGCCCGCGTGTTGTGTGTGCAGATAGATAATAATCGTTGAAAGCTCGCGCTATTCTGTGCTTATACTTATTGCTGTGTTTAGAACATTGTAAAATGCAGTAATTTGTGTACAGAGCAGAGCAGATTTTATATTCATTCAAATACAGAACCTTGAAGACTGTTATTATACAAATATGCACAAATAAATCCTCAACAACACATGCAATCATTTAAGAGAATACAAATCATTTCTAAGCTTTTATTCATTTCCGTAATTTAAATGTAATTAAATTTAGAAATCGACAGCGCGTCGGTCTGCAAACATATTTGCATACACGTGCATACAGGCGCACCTAAATATGCGGCGTTCGTCTCTTTGAGAAAAGCGTTTCCTGCGTAGAAACGATAGTTTTTTGTTGCGCACATCGTGGATAATTATGCATTTTCGCTGCAAGTGCGGAACGTAAGCAGAGCAGGATAATAGCCGCAGAAGCTCTGCTTGCATCCTATTCTATCGATATTGCATATAAATTAGGTTTTAATCAAGAAGGCAAAATTGCTGTTTACGTACCATCAAAATTCTTAGTCTTAGTAAAACAACCAACTTTAAAATGTTTAAATCAATTCGAATTTTTTTGTATTAATTTTTTTGTTAAAATGTGCTACCCTGATAACAATTCGACATTGAAAACGGTACTATTATTAGTACGTATTACCATATCGACTATTTTACGAGCAATAAGAATAATTGCGTGTTTTTATGTTGTTTGAATTGTTTTAAGGTTTTTCAACCTTCTTTCCGTCCGCACGCCATCCCATCTTCAGTCTTCAAATACCATTGTTTGCATTTTCAGTTATTCGAGTCTAACCGTAAACCGGGAATAAAGCAATCGCCATAAACAATTGCACGTACCGTACACAATGCAAACAATTCCTTATTCGCCGTATTTCACTCCCATGTGAATGCTATGTGCTTATTGTCAACTAATCATATACGCATACTCAACTTACATGCACATATCGTGACAATATCATGTCATCAAACATTGGCACTGAATTTGAATGCAATTCAAGTATATCAGTAAAAAGGCATTTCAAATTTCAATGCTTCATTTGAATTTCAAATATTGGTATTTCAATGCTAGACAACAATATAAATTCAAATTCAATGGCCCAGCTATCTATACATGTATGTATTTTTTACGTTTTTGTGGATTTTCTTTTAACCGTTTGACTAAATACACTAAAACGGGTAAACTATGATTAAGTTCAATGACATTTTTCAGTATTATGAGCATGGTGTGTGTTTACGTTGTGATTACAGTCAAAACCTTGGTGGTGTGTACGTTGTGATGCGTGATTCACGTGGAATGTCAAAACGAGCGCAATAAACGACATAAGGCCATAAGGGTTTTTAAGTTAACACCTGCCCATTCGGTTCAAGAGAGTTCAGTGCGAGGAGCGTGGTTGACACGTTCATTTCGTGCACGATTTGCATACGTGGCTCGTGTGCACTGTGCATGGTATTGATCTCAAATATATGCAATTCAAATAGTCAAATATAGATACTGGGGGAAATATTTATTTAAAATATTTTCTGATATTAAAGTAGTTTTCTTTATTTCCTTTTTTGAATTTAAAAAATGTGATGCAGATTTTTCACTATTTGAAATGTTTCCCCGGAGAGCCAAAATCATTATCAACATGTCAAAAATTTTGAAATTTGAGCACAACATGTTTAAATCCAAAAATTCAAATAAATAATATTAGACTCATGGAATTAGTTATTATAAGTAATGTTATTACTGTTTGCAATAACATAACATAAAAACTATTTTTTTAGAGAATCAATTTGAATAAAAATAATTATTAGTTTCAATTATTTATTTAATCTTTTATATTATTCACCTTTCCTGATTAAATCAGAGTTTCTACAAATTGTACAAACCTTGAATTTTAAGCAGCTTTAGCATTATAGGAGTATTATTTATTTACCTTTCCTTTCAACCTTCCTATGAACAACTTCATTGATATTTTGTAGACATTGCCGGAAAAGAAAAATTACTTTCTTCGCTCGCACTTTTACACCAAATATCACACTTGAATACGAAACAACGAAACAACATAAATAAACACCACCCACCTACTAAATTGATATTTAAAACACGTCTCCCGCGCATCCACACTCACACTCCAGTAGAAATTTTATTTACTGTCGGCGTCTTTTCAAAACCTTCCAAAATAATGAATAGCGAATGAAAATTGATCCTAACAACATACAATTTCCAAATTCAAATTTCTTATTAACATAACAACTAACAATAGCATATTCAATTATTTTAACGGCATAGGTGAAATATGTCCTCCTTAACCTAAACAAAAAACACCATTTCCGTGCGCACCAACGCCGGAAACTCAAAACTAACACCTAACTACTAACAAGTTTTACAAGAGTACACATTTTGCGGATGTTGACCATTTTAAGTACTCTACCAAGAAATTATACTTCAATGAGCCTCGAAACATAGTTTTATTCCAAGTTTACATCCCGACGGTAACAGGAAGTTAAAAAGAATTTATTGTTTTAGCTTGCTTTAGTATCAAAAGCAAATAATAATTGTTAACAGGCAATTACAAACAAATCAGTAAAACTGTAAAATAAAATTAAATTTTATGCCATTAATTTTAACTTCTTCTTCTGGCAAATAAATCGAACTGAAATTAATTGCGGAATGTGTAATAACACGTTTTATCTGTTAACATGACCGCTAATGACGATAACTAACTGTCGATGAGGTAATTTATGCACGGTTTCATTCCAATTAACACTGCGATCACGTTTTACGCCTGGGGATTTTTTTAATGTTAAATATTTAATAACAAACAAATATGATTAATAATATCCTGAGATTATTAAGCTTTAGAATATGTTAAAGTAAAAAATAAACATTAATTTACTTTTACGAAGAAAATAAATCCAAAACTAAATTCTTTCACAACGTAGGGTACGTTCAACATAGTTGAAAATACTGCAAAAGGTTAATTAAATTACTTCCAGCGATGTAAACTAATTAAACTTGTGCACCAAGTTGGTAAAAACTTCGTAGTAAAGTGGCAACAATTTTAAAATTGAATTACACGCCGGGCGCGATCTCGATCTCTTCGCGGCGAGCATAAAACCGTTAGCGCAGACTAAGTTAAGACCAAGAGACGAAGACATTCACGCATTAATGCTCACTGCTCAGTTGGGTAAGTAAATAGAAGCAAATGGACTAGATGACTGCTGAGAGCAGTGAGGTCAGCACGGGCCGCACGCATACACGCATGTGTCTCCCGGATTCTTCCGGGCTGTGTGGCGAATCGGTTCGATGCCTTCAACACACGCCATCGATGTCTTCGAAGTGCGCGTGGACCGCAATCCGCAAGTTCAATGAAACTTTTATCTCGTGTGTCCGTATTGCTCTTGCTGTTGCAAAAAGTTGCAAGCAACGGTGCACCATGCACAAATGGAAATATCGCGATCCCCGCTCATCACATCATCATCACATCACACGCGAGATCTGCATCTTATATAAAAATAAAAAATAACATACTACACGTCAACAGACGCAATAAAAAATGCATAGATTATTTTTGACGCTCAGTCGTCATTCTTCATACTTCATACATCTGCAAGCCTGATAAAACTGATTAAAAACATGTTTATCCCGTCTTCGCGGTGCAAAATACGGAAGCGATTAATTATGCAATGGCACCAGCGACCGCTCGGAACGAATTAACGAATAGAACGGCAACAGGCGCGTGTAAATAAAATAATCACGCTCTATTGTGCGCCGCCGCGATCGCAGTGATGCTGTCCGGCGAATCGAAACCGATCTACGATGCGCCTGGTCGCGCACTCTGGCAGACCATCGAGAGATACGCGCATAATTAAGACGTTAAGTAAGCGAATAATTAAATTTACCGTTTAAATATTCTGCATGTATGTACTGCGTATAGTATAGATTCTTCTTCGATCAAAATCAACTGTAGCATGCTATAATTGCGAAAAATACTAGACTCTAATTCATATTTTATTATTGCAGAAAAAATATCACCATAATTGAGAATTTGCAGAATATTCTTTAAACTTTGATATGTTTGGATTCTATATATTTATTTTGAATTTTTGGATGTTTTTTTATTTTTGTCCATAAATCATTTATTATTTAAGAAAAAGCCGTAACATCATCGTGCAAATTATATGTGATACTTCACGTCAGACTTTAAAAATTTTTCACAAAAATATGACGAGAAACCATGACAATTTTTGTCAACTGTTATTTTGATAATTATTTAAGTGCGGCTTGCCAAAAAAATTTTAAATTCTTCCTCAAGCTTCATGCTTATTAAATAATTAATTGATTGCATTTACAGGTCTAAATCAGTTTCATTTCGACAGATAAATTAATTATTTTTGAATATATCCCGAATTCATTTTAAATAATGTAAAAATAAAAAGAATTAATTTATTTGTATAAATTTTATCCTGCATTTGACTCCGTTCATGTTTTATTTTCGAAACAAAAGGTAACCTATGTCGTTTTGCAAGGTCCAATCTATCTCTATCCCAAAATTAATTAACTTGGTTAAGTGTTATTGTTTTGCGAAAGAGTAATAAACATCCATCCATTCTCATAAACATAAACAGGAATATATTTGTAGAATTATTTGTATAAAACGAAAAATATGACAATAGTATCTCTTTCTTCCTGACCTTAGAGCAATAAAAATTCGATTAAAAATAAATAAAATGTACTTTGTGCCTGTAAATTGATAAAAAATTGACTTTTAATTACGAGTATCTCTACACATATGAACTTTGCGACCTTAACACAAATAGCAAAAAAAATAACTTTCTCACTTTGCTCTTTGTATTTTAATTTCAAAGAGTACAAAAATATATCTTGGCGCAAACTTTGATTGATACCTACCTCCTTCGACGTTAACTCTCGCATTCGTTTCAATGATAAATGTAATTGAGCTGAACATAAAATACAATACGAAATAATTTGATATCACGATTTCACACGAACAAAAGCCGTCTGTCTGCTCGTCTCGTTTTCATTTTTCATCTCGTTACGGCAAGACACACAAATATTATATTTCTTTATAATTAAGTCACAATACTCACAATTCAAGCGCGTGCAAATAGTCATTGTGGATTGTGCGCATTGTGCTGTGTGCAAGTACCTTACCTACACACATAAAATAGCTATGAATGAATGAATGAATGACAGCTAAATGCGTGGATTCGTCGTCGCGCAGAGCCTTTATTTATTTACGTACAATTCGCGTGAGAAAGGACGGATGTCGTTGGTGATTCGGTGGGTTTTGCTGAAGACTCTGAACTCCGCCAGTTTACTTCAACCAATGATTCAAAGGTCTATCTAAATTACTCATGCCATAAAGGCAAGGAAACTAAAACTTAAGTAGATAGATTCAGGCCTGTCCAAGGGTTTGCAACTTTAGAACTTTAGGACAAGTAAAATCTCAGAAACTTCATCATCGTATATTTTCATTGGTTTATTTTGGTTTGGCCAATAGATACCTATTTCTATTGACAATTGGTTTAAGCCCTCCGTAGATTTTAAATCAAAGGAAACGTAAAAAATATTATGAGCACGAGTACCATCGAGTTACCATCGCAGTACCATCAGTACCATAATACCATAGGCCCCATTGTTTCGGCTTAATGACTTTACGTTTTGCCGTAATTACAGTCTAAACAACATACTGTACGTTGCAGAAAATAAATGCAACTTTCTGACTTAAAAATGTTTCGAAAAAATTATACGAATGAAATTATTTTTTCATTGAATTTCGTAAACTTTCTAAGTCCAATAACTCCAATACCTCACCGCTAAGAGGATTAAATTTCTTCGATTTCCGCTTGAACTTGTATGCGCGTCGACTGTATGCGGTGAGCGTGCTGGAGGCCCCACTTCGGCACCGCGAAGAAGTTCGCGGAGAGTTCTCCAGGCCAAGTCGGGCCACCAGCTTCGTGCCATTCATGTCGTCTCGAACCGTCGAAGAGGCACAACGTCGCGCATAGAGATTACGTTTCTCAAAACTTGTATAAAAAAACGTGCAATATATTAGGTACTGTGCGTGTGTGTTATTGTTATAAATATGAAAAATGTGTGTATTTAACACTATTGTAGCATGACATTGAAATAAATAACCACTTCTTATCAGTGCTTATCGGTTAATCCACACACTACGCACGCATATTTACATTTCGCATTGGATAATGTTGCTGCTGCCCGAGATAACACTACCGCAAGTATGTAAACAAAAATAATGCATCTCTAATTGATATTAACTTATACAATGTACAATAAGCTAATTAAATATCTTGTATTGTTAAGAAATAATGCAATTGAATCGAAATCGTAAATTTAATCGTTAATTCATCTTACCGCGTTACCTTGGCACACATCAAATATAACAGTTTTTGTGCGCGCGCGCCCGCGGCTCTTCTTGTTGCCGGTTCTTGCTGTTGTTGTTTGATGCGCGGTTACTTTCATGCATAATTAATGCGCTCGGACGTTGTATAGTACTAATGTTAAAGTCTTCTTGGGTCTGCTGTTTTTCGACTCGCGTGCTGCATGAATATTCTGGAAATTTTATTTTCCTTGCTAAAGATCTCCTCAAGCGCGACTCAGACTGAACACACATACAGGGTCGATGCGGTCGTTAAATTTAACAAAGCGCAATTAATCGCGACTTTCCATGCGGCACCTGCACGTACCTACTCGCATTCGCTAATATAATCAACAATTATTAAATTAAACCGCGCTTAAGAGGTAATGAAAATTACATGATGATTTGTATTTCAACAATCAAACTTTTTAAATCTACGAAGCATTAAAATATTACCAAAATCTTTATTATGATACATATATAAATTACTTGTGAATATATTTCTGTAAAAAATATAGCTTTAGGGTAAATAGTTCTTCAGTCATTAATTAATAACTATCAGAAAT
Organism: Dalotia coriaria; assembly: GCF_025399875.1. Taxonomy (NCBI): domain Eukaryota; kingdom Metazoa; phylum Arthropoda; class Insecta; order Coleoptera; family Staphylinidae; genus Dalotia; species Dalotia coriaria. Next base: position 8,068,682 of record NW_027045451.1, read on the forward strand.
ACATCAAACATTTCTTTTTGATGCTTGAACATAAAAAATAACTCAAATTTTTATTTTCTATCTTGAAACTATGATTAAAAAGACATTTTATTATAGTAGTAGTTCAAGATCACTCACACCTCTCGGTGTGAGTATTGGTTTCAAAGTCGCCTGTCGAAAAAAAAACACTTAAATTTTCTACTTCTTTCTGCGTTCGGCGCGTAGACAAATAAAACAAATCGGTTTCTATCAGCTTTCACTCAGTTGTTAGCGGCGCTCCAAGATCAAGCCGCAGGAAGTATAATTGAAAAAGAAACACACATACACCGGGGATTGCGCATAAAAAGGAAGCACTCGCGCAAAAAAATAAATGAACTTGCGCGTTGATTCAGTTCTTACTCGAGCAATTATTCAAGTTTGCGCAGCGCGCACGTTCATGTCATGCTTCGCATGTTCGTTCATAGAAAAAAAACGCCATTAGCATTAACCGCGCATGGCCAAAGTACTAACTACTTCAAGTTTATCAACTTTAAAAATGCACAGGAGTAAATAATTATAATAAGTAGATCTAAACGAGAGAATGCAGATTAAGTAATCGCAATCGCTATATAAACATATTATAATCCGCATTGTTTGACAGAATTAAAGCATAAGCAACTATTAATCGATGCCTTTCAAAGGAGATAACAATCGTAACAATCGATTAAAGTATTAGGTATAATAGTATTTCCGCGTTGCGCGCACGCAACCGCATAAGTTTCTGTTGACTTGGTAGCAATTTCGTGGTCATAAAATACTTTCACATATTTTTCGCTTCCGATTTTGCGCCGTGCGCTCATGCGGTCCAGCAGCAACAGGCACCGTATACAACCGCACATTGTTTGATTTAATGCGCAATCGATTCGCGCTGCGACGTAATTCTGAAATTTACAGTAACACGCGGCGTTGCGTGAAGGCGTCCGCCGAGAAAATTCGCGCCTGCTTGACTCTTTGGTTGCTTACATAAGTTTGAGAGCAAAATATAAAACGCTAAGAACAATAAGCACAATAAGCAGTACGCGTACACGAGAAACACAAGAGAGGATACGTCCCGCCGATGGCCGCGGAAATTGCACGCCAATGGTCAGTCACCTCCGATTGTTAGTTACACCGCGTTATTACGCCACTCAGATTGAAACAAAAACAAAACATAACTAGGGATATTGTTGCTAGAACTTATAACTACCTGATTCCATCAACAAGTTGCAGCTGCGGATGAGAAATCACTATATAAAATCAATTTTTCTTTTAAAAATACCCAAAGTCCACTTGTAACTTGAGTTTAAGTTTCTTTCCAAGCCGATGTGCAATAATGTTCACCAAAACTTTCATTTTGGATTGTATGCTGTATTTGCACGTATATTGTTAGACCCCATCATTTGCATGACATGCGCCTATTCGAATATGATTCAAACATAAAAGCGATAATTTGAATAATAGACAATTACGAATCACAATAATGAGCGCAACGACTTTGCCGTCATGCATCCAGACAAACAGACAAACGTTCGCTCACGCGCTGTTTCCAATGCTTTTACTTTGCACTTCATTTATACACCTCCAATGAATGCTACGGCCACGAGCAACAAAAAAAAACATCACGCAAAGAATAACTCGGAGAAAAGCTTGCAGTAAACACACCACGTATGTGATTGTCTTTCGTGGGTGTCTCTCTCCGTATTTAATTTAACATAAAGTTTTACACACGCAAAGACGCCAAATGTGCACTTAATATTTATTAATGCAAATATATTAATAGCTGGAGCAAATGAATGAGATGAATGAATGAAAACACGTGCGTTTATATTATACAAAGTGATCAAAAAACGAAATCAGATCAATTTCTAATAGAAACTATTTTAATCTTTAATAAAAAAAATCAAATGATTGATGATTTCTTAGTTAAAATATTAGAAATGTTAGAAATTGTAATTTTACGACACTTTTAAGACAATAACTGCACCGACTGAACAAGAAAACACAGGCTCCAACACTTTGTTGCAATAGTTAATAACTCAATTATTTTTGCATTAGTTACGAACCATTTTCGCTCATTTACGCTCGGCGCAGGCAACTTTCTCGCTTTTCACGTGCGATATAATTTCGCGAGACTTCCTGTCACGCCGTCAGCCATTTTCTCCTCGTTTCCACGATTCCGCGAAGGAGATCCGCTCGACATCGCCAATAACAAATCAATTAAAACGTTCCGCGATAACAAACAGGATAATATCTAAATAAATCCTATAATGATATTAATTGAGTTTAATTAGCGACAAAAGGTGTGTCTAAATGCATAAATATTATGCTAATCAGATTTCGCATACGATGCACGCACGTGTGTTATATTTTTACGCCTAGAAATTCCTCTAGTGTGTACCTATATCCTAGAAGAATTTGTCGTCATTAATCTCAGCGCGTGTTTGATACTGCCTTCGCGTGTGTTCCTTTCATCTGAGATAGGCAGTATGCAAGCGCGTGTGAATTGTGAATCATCCTGGAAGCAATTAATGAACGAAACACGATCGGCGCGGCCAAAGTCAAGAGAGCAAGAATGCACCGCCGACCGGAGCCACACCTGTGTATGCTTACCTGGTTACTTATTTGGCGTTTATTGTCACGCGCGATTGCGGCCGGCTAATAAATTGAGAGAAAGTGGGATCTTATCTGGGCTACGCTCTGTGGACCTGCGGTCCGTCGACTAACATATAAGAGAGCACCAAACCACTTTTTGCTTTTCTTTCTTAAGAATTATAACCAGCTCTATACTTTTGAACAAAACTAAGTACTTGAACACATTAAATGAATATTGACTTAAAGCAAGTTTATTCCTGATTTTGTTCTTGTCGCTTTTATGATGTCGCGGTTGCAGTTTACGGCTTGCGGGCTATTTGGTATAGATTTTAAGTTTTAACGGGTCGAGGAGCGCGAGTACCCGCGAGGCACTAACTGTACTTGCATGCATTCGCTGGCGTAAAAGTAAATATGACCATAACGGCCATAACAGCGATTCGTCTGCGAAAAACCGCAAGTCACCCGATCGACGACCCGAAACGAACCTTTCGAAGGCAATTTCTATCTTCATTTTTCATTCTTTACGCATGATTATTTAATAGCTAGACAATCCTACTTGAGTCTAAGAAATAAGAATACTTCAGCTCATTAAGAGCTCAGTATAATTCAACTTTCGCTTGTTAATTAATACTTAATCTTTAACAAGTTTTGATGAAATGATAAATCGCCAGTTGACATTCATTTGTTTTAGAAAGCGAAGAGATTTTTCAACACAAAAATTACATTAATTCTATTGCCTAAATATGTTGGCTATTTCCAGACTTTCCAATAACTGCATACCGCTGATATTCAGAAATAGAGATACTGCTACTAAATATTTTATATATTTGATATTGGTATAAAAACTTAAACTTAAGACTTAGAATAGACTTAAGTACATAGTCGATGAGTCGTCGATAACAATTCGGTAAAAATCACCAACTATTTGGACAATTATACTTTATTTATAAAAAATAATCGGTGTTGTAAATACTGTGAAAATTAGCCTGATCACAAATAGTTAATCAGATATAAACCAAATTCTACAAGGACCAATAACGACGCATTATAATAACAGCGTAATGTATACCTAGCTATAGACATCGCACTAAAATAATTTAAATCATATAAACATTTAACTGTTTATTAACGTGTTTATGACCACGCTTCAGTATTTAAATTTAATATTTTTCATCGTATAATGACACAGTTTTACGTTTTTTATATACGTACTGGACAATGTACTGCTCGCGGATTCGCTAAAACTTGCCCATAAAAGTTAAAATTACATCTCAATTCGAACAAAAATATTGATTGCCGAATTACATCGAAAAAGCAATAAGTCAAACCGAATATTCGCTCGGATAGTAAGTCTCCTCCAGACCGAACATTCGAGTATCCGGCTATTTAGCCAGACTCATTGTAGACAGATTTCTAATACAAATTTAATTTATGATTGACGACTTGATATATTTTATTTATTCATTTTGAGCGCTTTGACTCAACGCAATCATGCATACATTACTGTTATGCTCATTATTCTTCCACTTCTACTTCTTCATCAACGTCAACATCATCTACACGAAACGGTATCTCGTATTGTAATAAAATAATACGAAATTAATTTATTCCGGGCACGCACAACACCTGCATAACTTACCAGTGTTGAAATTATGTTTTTATGATATTACAAACAAACCAAATTAAACAAGCCATTATCTTCGCGTAAACAAATATTTATTAATTGGCTTTGTTCACGTGGGATTTGGTTTTTGTTTTTTGCGATGATAATGATCACACACAGAAGCTATAATTATGAAATAAACGTTGTAGGATAAGGTTGGTAATGTTGAACTTGTTTTGAACCTCAAAATATTACTTGATTTAAACAATTATCAGTGTTGAAAATTGTTATTAATAACCGTTAATATTATTTTATCTACTCCCCATTAATAATTAATTAATTAAATTAACCACCAACCGTGAGAAACAATACTTAATTATTCAATTAATCTATAAATAAGAGTTGAATGCAACGCTCTTGCAATTGAATAAATTGATTTATTATATCTGCTCGTTACGATTTCCTAATTGTTGAAAGTTAAAGACCGCTAATCGGATTTACATTTATCTATTCCCGCATTATTCACACCGTGAGTATTCGCTCATTATTGCATCTCTTACTTAATATTGTGCGATCATAAACATGAAACACTCATTACGCTTCGTGCACCTATTTACATTCTAATGCAGCGTGCGTTTTCCAAAATTATACGTTATTAAGACCTCGCAATAACCGCATGCCTAACAACACGTATGTTCATAAAGCTATGACCATATAATGCTTAAAAATGTTCAGATATAATCAGAGATTCCATAAATCCGTCAGATACATCATCGCTTTATTCAAACCACAACAAGTTGGAAACTGTTGTTGAAAGTTAATCGCCTTAACCTGGAATAATCCGATTATACTGACGTGATTAGCGATTAATTTCGCGCGGCGCCTGATGCGCTTACAGCGTCTAAACACCGTGGTTATCAATTAGACTAGTAGATCGCATCCTTTGTGCTGCGCGGTCGCCGTGCTTGATAGTCATGTTGATATGCGAGACGCGATGAGATCAGAGATGTGGAAGAAGAAGTGTGGAGTAGAGGTTTTTGCTCGGCGCTTTGAGCGCAAATTCGTGCGTGAACACACATTTATTGCGCTCTGAATGCGATCTGCTGCGCATCTAGCACGGAAGGAGACCTTGCAATGTAATTGGTAATTTATTACAACTAGCGGTCCCGGCGAACATCGTACCCTCTCATCAATAAAATATGTATTAAATTATTGTTAACAAAAAAAGAATACACAAAGTTATTTTTATTATAATACTAGTAATTTGTGCCCGCTTTGTACGGAAATTATTGAATTATTGTATCAAATTAAAAGTTAACACACGCGATTTATCATTTTGTCAAAACTTGTTGAAGATTAAGTTTTACTCAACAAGGGAAACAAGAATTTTACTGAATTCTTAATGAGCTGAAGTATTAATATTTCTTAGACTCTAGTAGTAGGTATTGTGTAATTATTAAATAATCATGCAAATATAAATTATTTTCAAAGAGGTGTCTGTCGTGAATTTTGTGCAAATAAGAGCTTCTTATCATCATCTCGATTCAAATGATACAGTAAAAATAATTATGATTGAAGATCTTTTCCATCTTTTTTCCCTTAATTTTTTCGATGTTTTAATGCATAATTTACTATTCGAATTGGACACAAATCTTACAACCGTCCTTTAGTTATAAATGCGGGCGACTTTACTTTTCACATGTAGATTATATCTGATTAAATAAATGCATATAATATAAATAATTTCTATGCACTTTTTACACCTAGCTTCATTGTTTTAAAGTTGAGTAAGAGTATGAAAATGTGCCACACGCCTTGGGCGATAAGAGCACGCCGTAGAAGAATGAGCAAACGGTAAACGCAGTAATGAACCATGTGGCGCGATTAAGAATGTAAGTGGAGATAAAAATTCGGTCCATTCGCGCATCGCAACTGTTTCCTGCCGTGTACCGCTATGCTGGCGGCGCGGCGCGACATACAACACACTTCTTCTCGTCTTCGTCTTCTTTCTTCGCGCGCATCTCACTGCTTCTGCGAACTGCACCGTGCCAGTTCTAATCATTATCTCTCGCAACGCGCAAGACCCAGCCGTCGACCGATAATAATATAACCGAAATTATTTCCACGCCGCGATACACGAAATTTAATTAGCTCCGCACACTCCACTTACCAGTTGGGTTAATTAAGATATGTGAGCCGCACGAAATGTTAAAGTGGGTGCGACGGCAAACCGTACGCTTCAAGTCAATCGGCCAATCGAGAGACATGATTATACTCGTAATTTTACAAACAATTTGTAACTTGTATTTATTTAATTTGTATTCTTTTTGTGTTCTTAGGGTTCTGATCCTCGAGTGGCGACATGCCGTGGCAAGCTGCAGAACCGCCGCTCGAAGCTCAACCAGGAGATCAACAAGGAGCTGCGGTTGCGCGCCGGTGCCGAAAATCTCTTCAAGGCGACCACCAACCGCAAGCTCAAAGAGACAGTGGCGCTGGAGCTAAGCTTCGTTAATTCGAACCTTCAGCTGCTCAAGGAACAACTCGCCGAGCTCAATTCGCAGGTGGAAATTTATCAAAATGACAAGTAAGTTAATAGATGTTATTTAGGCAACCCAAAACTCCCACACGTGAAATAAACACATAATACGAAAATTAGAGAAATTCAAAATGATAAATGTTATTGCCAACAATCACAATGTAATATCAATGCTATTGTTAGCGTGTGAATTAATTTAATGTTAATTTACCGCAATTAGAAGCACACTAAACGGTGCGTATTAAATCTCATGCGTAATATCACTTTAAATGCAAACAAGCCGCAACGAAGTGGCAAGTAGCTATGAAACAAAGCGTTTCGAAAGTCTCAAACAAAATTACCACAACAACACGCCGCAATTAATGATTTCGTTAAATGTTTCGCATTAGCACGGATTCAATAATGCCAATGATCCCACTGGGTCTCAAGGAAACAAAAGAGATCGACTTCCGTGACCCGTTCAAGGACTTTATCCTCGAGCACTACAGTGAAGACGCCAACCAATACGAGGATTCCATTGTTGATTTTATGGACACGCGACAGGCGATGCGCACACCATTAAGGGACAACACTGGAATCGCTCTACTCTTTCGCTATTACAATCAGTTGTATTTCGTCGAACGACGCTTCTTCCCACCCGACAGGTCGCTGGGAATATACTTCGAGTGGTTTGACTCGCTCACAGGTATTTACTAACCGGGTCAAGTTATGCATAATGACCGCATGGCCGTCGCATATGAGGTGCTGATGCAAATATTGAATCTGGGTTAAACGCAGCAAATGTTTCAGGTGTGCCATCATGTCAACGAACGGTTGCGTTCGAAAAAGCCTGCGTTTTATTCAACATGGGCGCGGTGTATACTCAAATCGGTGCAAGGCAGGATCGTACCACGGCCAAAGGATTAGACTCGGCTGTGGATAGTTTTCTGCGAGCGGCCGGTACCTTCCGATACATTCACGAAAACTTCACAAATGCACCCTCAATGGATCTAGGTCCCGAAATGTTGGAGATGTTCATACAACTAATGCTCGCACAAGCTAGAGAATGTCTACTGGAGAAATTAGAATTACAATCTCTTGAAAACCGTACCATCGACGTATGTTTTGATCTGGCGCAGGAAGCAGCACAGCTTTCAGAGTGTTACGATCATGTACATCAATTAATACAGCAACAAATGGTAAAAGACTACGTGCCGTACAGTTGGTCGGCACTGGTACAAGTAAAACGAGAATATCACATCGGTATGGCACATTATCACGCAGCCATGGGTATTTTACACGCGGAGGTATCACAAATGTCTGCGCAGACAAAAGATACACTGCAATTTCTGCATGTGGAGAGTGCCTCAACTCAGTTGGATATTCGTCTTCCAAAAGACGATTTAGAGCGGAGATTGTTAGGAAGAGCACATTTACGGCAAGCGTTAGTTTTACAAGAAGAAGGACAAAGATTACACAGAATGTGTCGAGAATTAAAGGGTAAACATGCTTTGATTTCGATGTTGAGGATTGCACACAGATTAGCACTACAAGCATATACTGCGAATGATGCAGAAGATGACTTTAGAGACTTGCTAGATCCACCACAAATTCAACCAGCGACAAAGTTTCAACTCTCTTTGACACCGCCGGATTTCGCGCAATATCGCGTCAGCGATTTATTTAAAGGTCTTGGGCCAATCGCGATATTTTCAGCAAAGAGACACTGGACAGCGCCGAGATTAGTACAATTACATCGTGGGAGAACCACCGAAGGATTTGGATTTTCTGTGAGGGGTGACGCGCCAGTTATCATCGCCGCAGTTGAAGCTAACTCATTAAGCGAAGTAAGCAAATTAAATTAACACATTAATTAAAAAGTAATTTAAAATCTTTCGTACAGTTTGGTGGAGTCAAAGAGGGTGATTTCATCGTGACAATATCCGATGTGGATGTCAAATGGGCATCACACGAAGAGGTCGTTAACTTAATTAAAAACGCCGATGACACCCTCAGTCTACGATTAGTCACCCCAATGGATAGAAACTACTTGAAGGTAAAATAATATCTGAACTAATTTTGAATTATACCACTTACTACTATGTTTGTTTGAAATTCTAGCCGGCCAAGTCCTCAAACAAGGGCTCAGTGTCGACGCACAGCAGCAGTTCAGGGGTTTCAAGCGGGATGTCCAGCCCCAGTGGTTCCATGGCGCAACACACCGGTAACAAACGACTGTCATGGAATCCATTCAAGAAACATCAGCTGCATCGGGAGTCAAAAGAGTTCTACGACAATGTTATCCTGCGATGAGCGACCCTCGAAATCATGTATCACACTTGTTAATTTATTGTACTGTACTGTGTATTGTGTGAATTATCACAAAATTTATATTAGTAAATTGTAAGATGTACATTTTAATTATTATTCCAGTCAGTTATTAATATTTTATTTGTTATATCGCGAACGTTTTTATCTCACTGCAATTATTGCTGTGAGTGAATGAGAATGTTATATGTATTATTTGATACAAACTATTTATGTGAATTTAATGTGCTATGCTATGCATGCACATGAGATGTATTTTATGTAAAATAAATAATCAACAATAAGCTTTATTGCAAACAATGTGTTAATTAAAATTCTTACCTGATGTAGTCTTAGTTCTTAGCCACGGACTCACGCACATTTGAACCACACACGTTGATGCTGAAATAGTAAAATGTAGGTGTAGAGGGCAGCACCCACCGGCAATGCAATACATTCTACTGAATGATAAAAAAGATTATATTATTGTTTACGAATAATTGAAGATAACTTCAATCGCAAAGTTAAAGATAATAGAATGACTAATTAACGGCCACACTTATAAAAACTTGAATATTTACGTTATCAGTTCGTCTTTTATTAACGAAAATCTAAATATTAGTATAAATGAATTACCTTGTATAATGAGTATTTTTGCATGAAATGAATGTCTCTATCGCAACTAGGAAAAATATACAATATCAGCTGTCTCGTCTATTTGTAGTCCAAATTCGAAATTACGCGCTCGCTGCCAAATTGCAGCAAATGAAACTTTGCAAAGATAACCGATATAATTGAAGGTTAGAAGGAGATGTTTAATCATTACGCGCAATATTAAAATGTTAGCGGTCATCACACGAAATCAACAATGTCTCTGAGTGCGCTTCTTCGGCGAACGAGCTCAAGTGTTCGTCAGCTGTGCACGGCCGCCTATAAACCGCTCGAAAATGTCAAAGCAGAGCTGTTCATTACCGAACAGTGCGCGCAACGCTTGAACACCATCACAAAAGAAGGCAATGAATTCCTGAGGGTTGCTGTGGAAGGTGGTGGATGTTCTGGCTTCACATACAAATTCGACCTGGACAAGAAACTGAACGATGACGATAAGTAAACAGTTCAAATATTATAAAGTATATGATTATTACTTATTTTGTTTTTCTTTAGAATTTTTGAAAAAGATGGAGCTAAAGTAGTTATTGACATCACATCATTGGAATTTGTTAAGGGTGCAACGGTGGATTACCAAGAAGAGCTGATTCGCGCCTCTTTTAAGATTGTTAACAATCCTCTGGCAGAGCAGGGATGCTCCTGTGGTGCTTCCTTTGCTGTACGTTTGGATTGAAGGACTACCTCATGCCACTGTTCCTGTTTTATTGGGTGGTCTTGCTTGGCAACTACAATAGTCTCAATTTGTTTGTGTATTTGCTTTACAAGGTATCCACTGAGTTATTACACTTGAATGAGATTTTGCAGTGAGATACATTGATATCGGCCGCTGCGCAGCGAGCGCGTGTACAAACACAATTTGTAGAATACAATATTTTATGTATAAATGATGCAATAGCATAGCCAGCTAGATTCATTCACATTCTAAAAATCAATTTAATATTGGAGCAGAACATACGCGTAAATTATTTGACCCAAAGAACTTATAAAATTGAATATAGATATAATTAAAAAGTTATCACAAGAATATATTAATTTATGAAAACATGGCCAGCAGCCATTTTTTTAATACACTCTGCTCCAATATTAACACTTAATATTTACAATATCATCTTTGTAAATTACTTTTTCACACTTAAATAATGTTTTAAAACTTGAATTTCATCACATTGTTGAGTAATCTTCTCGTTTTGCGCTGCCAAGTGTTCGGTCATGGCGTCCAACTGGCTCTTGTAATTCTCGGTGGTTGTATGCAATTCTTCGTTGCTCTTCTCCAATATGCTCTCGAGGGCATTTTTCTCGAGTAGTAAATGTTCCAGGCGCGTTTTTAATGTGTCGTTGTCCGCCTGCAGACTACAAAACTCTGATTTGTATGCGGCTTTTGATTCGATGAGTTCAGCGATTTGAGTTTCATAGTACTCAGTGAGCTGCTCGTTTGCCTCCGGCCGAGAACGAAGTAAATCACATTCGACTTTCCACCGATCTGCTTCTTCCTTCCAGTGTTGATTCTTTTAACAAAATTAGAAATACATTTAGTTATGTTTGTAAACATATATATTGCTGTAACAAACCTCTTTACATTGTTTGCATTCCTTGACAGTGTTTTCAGTCAACTTCTTTTGTTTTAAAGTTTTGAGTTCTGCATTGCTGGTGTCTAAATCAACACTAAGTTTTCGGAATTTATCTTCTAACCATTCCATTTTTTCTTTGTAGTTAGTTACTTCTAAATCCTTATCTGCCAACTAAATAACACAACAATTTTTTAAATCAATTCTATACCATCAAGCACCAAAAGAAATTTGAATTCAAATTTAATGTACCTGGCTAGCCAATTGTGCATTCTCCAAAATTCTTTTTTGTAACTCCTCATCAATAATAGAATAATTAGAATGATTAGGACTATCAGTAACAGAATTTTTTGTTTTTCCTTTTTTACTTGGAGTATTCACATTCTGCAGCTCTTGCTGTAATATTAAAACTCTCTTTCTCAACTGTTCATTGCGAAAAGTGAGGCTCTCCATTTCTTGATCATGTTTACGAATTTTCTGCTCCTGTTCCTTGACAACATCCTTATAGTTTAATATTTTTGATTGCTCATCAAGTACAGCCTTCTTTAATACTGTAGCCTGGGATCTCACCTGTTTAATATTACGAATTTTCAATGAAAGTTTAAATAACAAAGAAGTAGTAAGTTCAGAAATTAACAAATTATAGCAAAACAATCGGAAATAATTAGTTACCTTAGCGTATTCATTCGCAAGTTTGTGATATTTCGCCTCTAGCTCAGAATTCGCCATATCAGCGGCGAACAAGTATTTTAGTTTTAATCAAGTAACAGGATATTGTAAATAATTAGGTGTTGGTGTAAATGTAGCAGAGGTTATGACGTGACACTGAAAGCGTATAACAAGCAGAAAGAATATTTATGGTAATAAAGTTGTAAACTTCTGGCGCCATCTGCCGCCTACCAATATTTTCTTAAATAAATTAAATAAGTAAATACAAAAAATCGCTAATGTTGATGTTTATTTATTTAAGAAGTATCCAAATTTAACAACTACAATATTTCTTTATCGTTTGTTTAATTGCTTATTGACAACCTTTAAAAAATGTTAACGATTTGAACCGAGTGCAACTTTAAACCAATATGAAACATTTAATTACAGCGATTACGATAATCTCCATCCAATGTCATTGGTTGCATGCCAATCAGTGATGAGTACACACTTCTGCCCCGCTATATATGTGTACATTAGAACTCATTTGTGTGCACGTTATCGGAAATGTTTTGTATAACTGATTACTGCAAGTTATATCACCGCAGACCACACCAAACATATGCAATGCATACAAACTGTTTGTAACTGTAAATAATAAGATTTACTCCTAGGTTTACAAACAAATTTCAAATTAATTTATCAGGAACTAAAAAGAATTAATTCTTGAAATATAAATATAATAAAATGTAAGTATTTACTGATTTCTTAGTTGATTTTAAATTGAAGTGAACTGTCAGTGTAATTTCGGTGAATACCGGTGACTCCAGTGCATTCTCAAGTGAAAATCGCGCAGTGGTTGTGTTGTGTTGATGGGGAAAGTCGCGAGCAAACATTATGGTTACTGTGGATAATTTGGTCGCTAAATTGTGTCTTTTAGTTTTGGAGAGGAATGAAGAAGGTAAAAAACATTCATATATAGTTTTACCACCAAAAATAATATGGAAAACAAATTTAGTATCATAAAATTCAATTGTTTTGATTTTCTGCGAGGAAAATTTCATATTGATTTTCCATTTCCCGAAGCGCATGCGCAATTCAGTGCAATATGACACTCACTATATTGAAATTAACGTAATTTTATTGTTTTGTTTGATAACAAATTGGTGTATGTTTCAAATATTTGTTTTAATTAAGAACATAATTTTTTAGCCCAAGTAAAAGAATGGCGTCTTCTTGGGCAAGAACAAGATGGAAATTTATTGTTCACGTGGGTAGAGACATCGCTGGCAACCAACAATACACCAAAAAGCAAAATAGGAATTTATTCCTATGCGGAAAATACTTTAAAAACGCTTTATATTTTCAATGATCAATTGAATGTTATCCAGTCATCGGTAAATGAAAATCGCTCATTACTGGGATATATAATCAAGGAAGAATTCAATCATTCTTTCGTTTACAAACCGTATGTAATAAAACTAGAAAGTTATGAGGTTTGTGCGTTGAATATCGAGCGTTCCAAGCAGATTATGATACAATTTTTATACAAGAAACAGTCTGTGTTAAATGAGAAACAAAAGGAAACCTTTTTGCTTCTTATTCATGAAGAATGTAAGTTACAACAGTGTATTAAAATTATTTATATTGAAACAATAACTAAACACAGTGGTTTTTTAGGTGTTTTGCAATATCAGATCTCTCAATCATCCGACACATTTGCAGTGGAAAACTTCGTAGTTGATTCTCTAGTGAGAGTTTTTATTTGGGCACAATGGGATCCAGTCTATCAAATTTTATATTATATTCATTACAAAAAGCCCATGAAGTGTTTAGTAGAAGGCGAGGAAAGCGAACATACTTTTAAAGTATCGCCAACTTTGAGTGGATTACAATTTCACGATGATTTGCCACACGAAACAGTCGTATGTAGATTAACGTTTCGTAATGTAATTCTCTACCTTTACTTTCTTTTTAGTTAAATATTCCATTGAATTTACCACATTTATCAACAAATCCGTGTAATATTTACGAGGATGACACGGTTCCACTAAGAATTCACAATTGTTCACTTGATTTAATGGTTCTTACTGATTCGGAAGGAATTGCGTGTATTTGTCATCATTATTTATATCAGGTATAATACATCTAATGATTACATAACCTCTATATTTACAAGCATAACCTCATTTTATCTAAAATTAACCTTGTTTTTTTTGTAGCCTGTACAGGAAACTACAAATTTAGATGATGACGATGCAACACCAGTACATTTCGCATACTCTGTGACTGTCCTACATCAAAGTTGTGTCCTCCATTGTGTGATACCTGGCATTAAATGGAAAGAGGCGAAAACAATTCGACCCCTTTTCAAACTTTACGGTAAGTTTAAAAATATATAAAAAGTCCAGTTTGTACTTAAATGGTTTTAATTATATTTTTAGACGATCATATTATGGTATACATCCCTGGAATTTGTACTCAACTCTTAGACATATCCATGATCCATGAACCATCTAATCACATCACAACGGACATTGTTTTACCTTACACAGAGACGTCGCAGATATGCCTTACACCTCTCATTAAATTTGGTACATATTCAGTTTTAAACTTGACGACACTAGAAATAATTGATTTGCATGTACCAAATACTCAATTGATCGAAACATTTAAAAGTCAAACTACATTAGAAAATAAATTAGCAATCATCCATTATTTTCTCGTCCATCAAGGCGACATGGACATTGCTATAGAACTAATCTCATCACAAATTGAAGCTCAAACAACACTAGGCTTCCCGCAGATGTTAAAAGAATTCCTGCTGGGAAGTTCATATGCGTCTGTACAAAGAAATCTACCTTCCGATGCGTCACAATTAATAAATTTACTCCCGGTTACTACACAAGGAGTTGGTTGTGACTTAGAAGTGCAAATGAATGGAAGAACAATTTCGTTATCACAAGATGCGTTGTGGAATGCTAGCATGATGTTACTTTCACCACAGCAAAGGATAGTCCCATACCGAGTTGATTTATGGGTGAAACTTTGGGATATCTTAGTGCGAAACGCCAAAGGAAAGCAGAGATTTAAACCTAGTCAAGTTGTAGAGAAATTATTAGTATCATTGGTTTGTTACAAACCGGAAGCTTTGTCAAGATCAAGTACACCCATGTCACCCTGTGCAAGCATTGCTTTATCAAGTACAACTGACTTAAGTTCAATGAAAAGTCAAAGTGATGCATTACCGTTTTATGAAGTGGAAAGTTGCACCGCGAGCAAACAAGAACATATTATTTCTGTGGTAAGCACAACTCAAATTTGGTTATGATGGTGTCATTAACAATAATGTTTATTCCAGAATTTGAGAGAACTAAGTATGCATTTGTTAAAACAAAGCACCGAGAATAAAATGAGTCGCTTCCAATGGCAATCACAAACACCAATGCATGTACATGCTGTTGCAACAAGATATATCGCTGCACAATTAGAGCAATCCCGACTTTTATGTCAAATCTTATGTAAAGCAGCCACGTTTGATGCAAGATATGAACATGACAAAGGATTCGTCTACATGTAAGTACATAACCTTGAACAAGCTCTACCATACTAAAAATTTTATTTTTACAGTGATCAACTACCAGAAGAAAAACGATATATATTATTCACAACTCTAGAGAGATATTTCCTTGCTGTGGAAGCAATCGCGTTTCCCCTACCTCTAGGATTTACATCGTTTTTTACTTTTCTTGGTTATAGAACATTAAAATTTAATATTTTTCTTCAATATGTCCACCGTCACGTGTTTGAACTACAAGTGGACGTGATGAAGATAATTATGGCTGACATAGATGACACTAAAGAAGGTGTACAAAAAAAACTTAACCTATTATCGTTACTACCGCGTTCTAGAGCAAAACGACTAATGAACCAATGGAATCACCCGATTAGTCTCATGATCAGAGCCAGAGAACACGCCGCTAATATTTTATCAGGTGTAGAAGGGCAAAACGCGACAAGAGTACATGCTGTACAAAAAAATAGGAATCAATTCGGTTTGACTGCGTTCCCATCTGCTGATAGACTATCGCCATTAGATACATTCTTAGATTTACTTACAGCTAAGGCAAGTTTGACTGATTTGGACTTTGGGTTGTTGATTGAGGCAACCGTTGCTTCCATGGAGGAGATTGATGTTAGCAGTGATTAATTTGTAAGCTATTAATTTATTTTATGGGATGTTGTGCAATATGTAATAGTATAAATCTCCTAGAACAATTCTACTCCTAAATATGAAATAAACTATTATTACGGCTACAAATTAATGACATTGTTGTTTGTTAGTATTGCTAAAGCGTCAACAGATTAACGGTGACAGTTCCGCAGATATCTTCCAGTTACATACCTCCGGAACAACTCTCAACAGATTGTGCGTTACGGTTCCCTGCAAAAAATCTGAGGTAGGAAAGAAAGATGTCGCGCGAAGTAAGAGAGGTAACCACTTTTCTACAAATTTTGCAATTGAGAAGAAAATTTAATAATTAATATTCGTAATTCTTAAACCAAATGTCAAATTCCCTTAATGGTTTCTTGTTTTTATCATAAGATGAAAAACAAAACAAGAAGTATTCCTCAACTTGCATTGGATCTATGCAATCAGCATTGATCATAAAGTATAAATATGTAATCTAGGTCAAAGTAAAATAAATCATTAATTAATGTTTGCATATAAATAAATTGCTAAGACTCACCTCTTTAATGTAGTTCTTTAACATTTTATGTTGTTTCAGCATAAGAAGCAACAACTCTCTTAAATGCATCCAGTCTCTTTCCAAAATCAGATTTCTGATTGCTCTCACCACAAATGAATATGACTGCCAATTTACCATATCTAACATATGATCATATCCCTCTTGGCATGTTCTTCTGAATTTATATGCTTTGTCCTTTTTCTTTTCCAATTTAGTATTTTCAGACAATAAATCAAAAGCATGTTTTAAAGACGTTTTATTTATAGTAATGTAAGATCTATTTTCTTCAGCTTTCTGACCTTTTCTAGAGCCATTTACTTGATTTCTATCATGGTTAGTTGATGTATCTGGTTCCACTGAAGAATCTGAATCAGACTTTATGTAACTGCTTTCTGGAATTGGATATATTTCAGATACTGATTCTTGATCTGAATGTTCAGTAACTTGTGCTGAGGCAGTAGGTACAGTTGTAACTGTTGCAACTTTGTTCAATTTGTTTTTAGAAGCTTTTGGAGATGATTGACAATGTTCATCAATGTGATTAAAAACATCTCGTAATGCATCATCCAGTGAGACAGTCACCGAATTTGTTGATAATGTTCTTTTTCTCTTTGCACCATTCGATTTTTTAATATGCTTCATATTGTTTAATTTCAAGAAATAGTAATTACAGATACGCTGATACGAGCCGCGTGGTGTATTTTAAACTTCCAAGGTGTTGTGTGTTCATCTAGGTTATGCTATGTTTTGTTTTCATTTTCACTACGCGAAAACTAAATATGTTTAATTGATTTACAAATAATTAACAGTAGCTTAAATTCCTACAAAATCACAGGATATTTTATTTATTTAATATATATTTAAGTGTTTTACATGCTTTTATTTTTGTATGCATAAGAAATATTTGAAAATCGTCACAAAACTAAAAGCGTCGTTAAATTTCAAAATTAACCTCAATATTTTAAACTACAAAAGTGTATGCAGAAACAAATTGTACAAACAAATTTGAAAAATCAAGCACACTCTGATTAAAAATAACAATTAACAATAATTAATTGACAATCGAAATGGATACGAACATGGGCAGCAGCATTTTTCAAACTGGTGGTGTTAACATAGACAATGCAGCACAAAATTTAGAAGAAGAAGAAGAACTTGAGGAAATCAAAAGAAGACAGGAAGAAGTAAAATGCAAATCTTTTACATAACTACGATATAATTAAAATATATTTTTAGATACAATCTTTACTTACTAAAGCAATGGATGATTTCAACTATGATGACCAAAGTACAGTCAACTCTTCTGTTAATGAATCTGTACATGAATATGCACAGCAATACAAAGATGCTGGATTGGACAATCAAGTTGAAGTTATGTATAATATCAGAGTAAAAGAAGTAGAATCTTTGCAGTTAAAGCTCCAAGCTAAGGAGCAACAATTGGCTGATATGAAAGCACAAATGGTTCAGTCATTAATGCTCACTGAGGCTGAGAATGATAAATTGAGGACTTCATTGAAGAATTCACAAGAGTTATTAGGTAACTGCCATTTAATATATAGGTATATAGAATTTTTTAAAGATGAAATATTGTTTTTTATTACTTACAGTGGACAAATGTAATGAAATCCAACAACTCAATGATCAAATTCAGAGAATACTTCTTGATAATGAAAGTTTTAAACAAATTCTAAAGAAATTTGAGTTGGAAAAAGCTGCTGTTGATTATAATAATCAAGAATTGCGAGAACAAGTTGCCATTTTGGAGAAATGCCGCGGAACAAATCCGATATCTGATGCTGTTATACAAGAAAACCATCATATGGAAATCTCAAAGTTACAACATAATCTAGAAACAGCTTTCTGTAAAAATCAACGTCTTGTAAGCACACAATTCAAACTTATTTGCAAATCAATAGTATTAATACTGTATGTTTATGTGTGGTTGCTATGCAACGACCATTACGACTTACAGTATACAACTCAGTAGATAATCGGAATAAAATTATGTCCGATAGTACTTTTATAAATATTATTTTAGGAAAAAGAAAACCAAAGTCTCTGTGAACAATTAAATCATGTTATATCGGAAAAGGAAGATTTGATAGCTAACAAAACGGAGGTGATCAATAAATTGATGCAAAACGTTGATCAAGCGCAGGATCACAATCGGGATTTACTAAGTAGTGTAACACGTTTGACTGCGGAAAACGAAAAATTTAAGACGCAGGTCCAAGAGTTGGAGGCAAACGTGCAGATGATGAAGGGATTCACGGACAAAACTGAGATTATTAAGATATTACAGAAGGAATTGGACAAGAGTAAACATTTGAATACTAAGCAAACTGTGGAGTTTGAAAAGTTACATAATGAATATGCTGATTTATTAAAGGAATACAAGGCGAAAAATGTGCATGTGCAAATGTTAGAGGAAGCTATTGCTTCATTAGAAAGGTACATTGAAATCAAACGTAATTTATGTGTGATTTTATTAAAAATTTTGTTTTATAGGAAACCAGGAATGGATAGTCAAGCAATGCAAACATCAAGGTTGATGGAAAGTTTTTCGGTTTCTGATAAACTTCGCGGTAATTTTTTTTTATTATTACCTTTCGTATATCATACTTTTTCGTGTTTAACCAATTTGTTTGACATTTTAGATGAACTAGAAAATTGTAAAGTAGAATTGCAGCAAAAACAATTATTTTCACAAAGTTTACAAGAAAAAATCAAACTTCTTGAAGAAGATATCTTCAATCTCAATAAAAAGCTAGAATTGTCCCAACAACGAGACAGTTTAACACAAGCTTTACAAGCAAAGGCAACCCGATTAGAAGAGATCATACTAAACAATAAACGAGCTGAATGTGAAACAAAATCCACAAACACAGATAACACACTTTTTACACCAACACCTTCAAAAACATGTGAAGATTTTAGCACAATATCTAAAACACAATTCGAAACGGAACTCATAAATAAAGAAATCGAGTTGCGAAAGCAACTCCAAGACGAATTCGATTCAAACTACGAATCGTTAAAACAACAACTCACAGTTTGTGAAAAGTGCTCAATACTGACCCAAGACTTGGAACAAAAACAGCGCCAAATAGAAGAGATACAAGGAAAACAAGCACAATTATTGGAAACTATACAAACTCAAACAGTTCCGTGTGAAATGTGTGATGAAATGAGTGTAAATTTGATCAAACATGTCGAAATCATTCAACAACAAGAGAATCAACTAGATTTATATAAAATGAACCAGGAGAAAGACAAAAAAGTTATTATACAATTATTGGAAGATTGGAAAATGCGTTTTGAAAAGGTTGAGGGAGAAAATAAAGTGTTAAAACAACGTCTGGAAGAAGCAATTAAGTCGCTCAGTCGTGCACAGACTGAACTAGTTTTAGTTACAAAATCAGAAGAAGATTTAATTCAGATGGTGGAAAAGAAAGTAGTAGCATGGAGTCAACACACAGTGGAACTGATAAAGGCGCACAATGAAAAGATTCGTGAAAGCAAGGAGAGAATGGATGTTATCTCGTTGCGAACAAATAAGCAGGTAAAATGTTACATTCTACACCATGAAGTATTAATATTAATTATTTAAAATCTTTTAGCTTCGAGAAATCGAGAGGAAATACAATCTGGTGCAGTCGGCTATTTCTTTCAAAAAAGTTTAGAATATGAAAATAATTTCCAAGTACTGTTTCAAAAATGGTTCAGTGTATTAATGTTTGTAAACAAGGGTAATTTTGTGTAAAGTTATCCTAATTAATTAAACCATATGTTAAGAATTAGTGAATCATGTGTGCCAGGTTCCAATTTTGTTGAATCTCCAAACCGCTCTCAATGTTTACGCCGTCCTTTGTAATAACCCCCAGTTGATACTTAGGGAAACTACGCGCGTCACGATAGAACAACACCTCCATACATTTCTTAACCAGCTCACAAGCTTCCGCTTGATTCATCTGCGGGTTTTTATCGATTGCGGCACGAAGGATGGGTAAAGCCATGTATGCGCCGTAACCTGTACAAATGGTGCTATCCATGTAGGCTGTGCCTAGTTTATCAACAGTTCCAAGGAAAGGTTCACCATTCTTGAAATTAAAGTTTGTTTAGAAACATTTAGTTGGCCTAACAAGTATTAATAAATATTCTTACTTCAATTCCACCAATAACCAAATTATTCCAGAAGGGATCAAATTTGTTCCTCCTATTGTACATTACCCTGGTCAACCAGCAGTACATTGATTTAGGTTTTAACTTGAAGCCATCATCCAAACATTCTTCATCAATACTGCACAAACATTATTTAATTATTATTATGCAGTCATTGTTATTATATCTACTTACATTTTCTGCTCAATTAAATCTTTTAAATACTGGAAATCACCATAATCTCCACCTGCCCCCATGATAATATTATCATTGACTTTCATTAATCTTGGGCAATTTCTAAAACGCGCTAGTGAACCATATGAACCCAAGATATCTCCAGCCATTACAACACCCCCATCAAATTTAAGAGCAACAATTGATGTCGCTGTAGTAACCGGTGCCCTAATAAATGAAAAGAAACAATTATAATTCTGCAAATCATTTGGTTTATAGGTTAGAACTGCACTTACTGTGATCTTTGCGCGAAATCTCCGCTTGCGTTATGTGCATTTATGTTAGGAAAGTTGTAGAGAGCACCTGGTGCAGGGCCATTCCGCCAAAAAGGCATAGCGCTGAAGGAATCCGGAGTATTCATTATTAAATTTCAATTTACAAAGCTCACAACTCAAACCGGGCGAAGTATGACAGTGAGCAACAGTGACAATGCAAGATGCACTGAATTTAACGGGGAGAACAACGAAAACAAATGTTATTCGCGCATGCGTATTTTATACTTCACTTTCAAAACTAATTTCTAACTTTTTAGGAACAGAAATAAGATTTAACTTAATTTATAGCATCTTATTATTGCATCAAAGTAGTGCAAATCTTTTTGATTACTAGATTTATTAATTATATTTATATTAACGACTGAGATTAACAGAAAACCACATGACATGCGTATCAAATTTGGATATTCGTGAAGCTTGCGCAGAGTAAGATAGTTTTGTGAGTGTTCCAAGAAAATAAAATAAGTTACACATTTATTAAAATTACATCAAATATTTTTAAATAAATATTTGTATTGATTGTTTAGAGCATTCTAATTAAAGTTAATGCTTATTTTTGTTTTAAAT
The DNA here is from genome assembly GCF_025399875.1 of Dalotia coriaria. Taxonomy (NCBI): domain Eukaryota; kingdom Metazoa; phylum Arthropoda; class Insecta; order Coleoptera; family Staphylinidae; genus Dalotia; species Dalotia coriaria. The sequence goes on from NW_027045451.1 coordinate 8,090,569, forward strand.
AATCTTTTAGTTAGTTTTTTCTCTGTTTGTTGTTTTTATTAATTTGAACGACTACTGTATGGCCCAGTATAAATTGAACGCAGTAGGAAAATGGCTGAAACTAGAATGTTTGTTTGTCCCAATTTTTAATCGTGGTCCACAGCAGCAATAAAACTGCATCATCTATTCGTGTTGACTATAAATAAAAACAAGGTAGCCTCATATACATGCAATAGTATAATAATAAATTACGTAATTACAATATCACACATTTTGCATCGCCACTTTTTACTCTAAATAAATGTGCGTTTAAGTGTACAGTGTAAATCATTGTGCAAATTTTAGGTGTAATGTTCGCTCATTCTGAACATGTCGTACACCGAACTTGAGTATGGATATCAAGGTTTGCGAAAAGCCGCACGGCCAACGCAGTTCTACATCGGTGGAGTAAGTAATGTGCATTGCATGCTCAGCTATATCTTAATTTATTGATTATTTTGAGCGCAATATGTACATGTACATACGCACCACTCGCCAGTAAAAATAAAAGTAAACGTAAAGCAATAGTTCCAATACAATTACTGTCTGTGTATTAAAATATATGCCACAAAATGCCACAAAAGCTAAAACCCAGCAAGCAAGCAAGCATTACTGACTATGGAGAGATACCAACTATCATTGTTGATCATGTTGATAGCCCCATTCTGAGCACTATTCTATGGCCTTTGAAGAGGGTACATGAGAGAGATATATTGATTGTTTGCGTTCCGAGTTTTTTTTGTTGTCAAATAATCACAAGCAATTTATGCTATAAAGTGTAGTATATTTGTCTGAATCAAAATTATATTGATACAACAATATGAACAGCCAAGCTTTTTCATAAAATTTGGATGATGCAAACATTTGGGCACAAATTGAGTTAAAATGAGTTGCGCTTATTTATAATCACAGTACCTAATCACAGTTTTGTTCCAAAATAATCCAAAATTTGCATGAAGATTTTAAATTTTTTTGATATTTAAATATTTAATTTATTTTTGACTATTATACTACACTTACACTTAAATTACCATGAATTAAGATTCCTATGTTAATTTATTCAGCAAAAATGATTAACATCTGTTCAAGTTTGAGTGCAGAGTCTAAAATAGTGTGCAATTTAACATATTTTGTTTGGTGTGCTCCAGTGATAACAAAATGGCGTCTGACTTTGACTTTATATTCATGGATGTAGAAATAAATATTTCTATTAGTACAATATTTTCTTAGAATAAATTAACATTGACTTCTTTTAGGGCGATATTGAACTATGCGATCCCAGCGGCAGCATGAGCAACGAGATGGAAGACAATGGCAAGCAGGTGGTGGTGGGCGTCTGCGCTATGGCGAAGAAATCCCAGAGCAAGCCGATGAAAGAGATCCTCACGCGGCTGCAGGAGTTTGAATACATCAAAGTGAACGTCTTCCCGGAGGAAGTAATTTTAGAAGTAATGCCCTTGCGCTGTTGCATGTCGTAGTAATTGCTAACTTATGTCGCTTGCAGAAGCCAGTGGAGGAATGGCCCGTCTGCGACTGCCTCATCTCATTCCACTCTAAGGGTTTTCCGCTCGACAAGGCTATTCAATATGCGCATCTGCACCATCCGTATGTTATCAATAACTTGCACATGCAATACGACATACAGGACAGACGCAAAGTTTACTCCATTCTGCAGTCCGAGGGTATTGAGATTCCTCGATACGCGGTTTTGGATCGAGACAGTGCTGATCCTAAAAGTAAGCATATTTTTAGGAATACGAATATAAAAAATAAGAATTTTTTATAACTTCGGTCAAAAACTGACAGTTACCTTAATATTAATACATTATCTAAATAGATCATGAACTAGTCGAGTCCGAAGACCACGTTGAAGTTAACGGGATTACATTCAACAAGCCATTCGTAGAAAAACCAGTCTCAGCTGAAGATCATAACATTTACATCTATTATCCAACTTCAGCTGGTGGTGGCAGTCAACGTCTATTTAGGAAAGTAAGTGTATTCATGTTAATATTAATAGTTTATATTAATATATTACATTTTGTTCTATTAATAGATTGGCAGTAGAAGTAGTGTGTACTCACCGGAGTCGCGCGTCCGTAAGACGGGCAGTTTCATCTACGAGGACTTCATGCCGACGGATGGTACAGATGTAAAGGTAATGTACAAGGTCCGTTCGTTTTTATTTTTTATGCACTAGATATTAAAGTCGGCAAACAAACTAATCGTATGCACCTCTAACTTGGAGATGGCGTACAGCGAGTACTGGCTTCCCTCTGCTTCGAATAACAAAAACACATGATATTGACTGATATCTAGCGTATTCAAATAAAAAATAAAAACCAGCACTACTCAAGGCAATAATAATACATAATAATAATTAACTCGCAGTAATGAGTGATTTAGTTGCATATTGGCATTTTATTGGCATTTGTTTATTGTTTATTTGATTTTTGCTTCGAAGGTGTACACCGTGGGTCCGGATTATGCACATGCAGAAGCCCGGAAGTCACCTGCGTTGGATGGGAAAGTGGAGCGTGATCGTGATGGGAAGGAGATTCGCTATCCTGTGATACTTAGTAATGCGGAGAAGCTTATTTCAAGGAAAGTGTGTCTTGCTTTTAAGCAGGCTGTTTGTGGCTTTGATTTACTGAGGTATGCAAAATGTTAGTTATAATATTACATCATTAATGATATAATTTTAGGGCAAATGGTAAATCATTTGTATGTGATGTAAATGGCTTCAGTTTTGTAAAGAATTCCAACAAATACTATGATGATTGTGCCAAAATATTAGGGAATATGATTTTACGCGAACTTGCGCCGACTTTGCATATACCTTGGTCGGTGCCGTTTCAGTTAGATGATCCCCCAATAGTCCCTACAACATTCGGAAAAATGATGGAATTACGATGCGTTGTAGGTGTAATTAGACACGGGGATCGTACTCCCAAACAAAAAATGAAAGTAGAAGTTAGACATCCAAAGTAAGTCACCTTAATTTTCCATATGTTAATTTATTACCACTTATTTTTATAGATTCTTCGAAATTTTTGAAAAATACGACGGTTATAAACATGGCCATGTAAAACTAAAACGGCCAAAGCAATTACAGGAAATTCTAGATATAGCAAGATCTCTTTTAGCTGAAATTCAACAACATGAGGCAGATCCAGAAATTGAAGAAAAACAAGGAAAATTAGAACAGCTGAAAAGCGTTTTAGAAATGTAATTATCTTAATATATCCGTGTTTTACTGGATGTGTGTTTGTTTTGTGTTTATGTTTTAGGTACGGCCACTTTTCAGGGATAAATCGAAAAGTCCAGATGAAATACCAACCGAAAGGCCGCCCCCGCGGTTCGAGTTCGGATGACGGTAAACCCAACCTTAGTACGCCTTATTTACTTATTTTTATCTATATCGCCAAACAAGAGCTGTTTGATTATTTTTATTTGATAGTTCAGTAGTTATCACTTTGCATTTCACACTCGATATAATCAAACAGTTGTCAATCGCTTAACAAAAAAAAAAAAAAGAAATAGTTGTGTTGATGTGATGTAAATTCAAGATGTCGCCGCTTTTATTGCATTCGGAGTAATGTCTCCGCGGCGTGCTGCGAAGCTAATTCATGAATTCATGTTTTGTAGTAGATCGACCAGTAGAGCCGTCATTAGTGCTGATATTAAAGTGGGGCGGCGAACTGACTCCCGCCGGCCGCATTCAGGCCGAAGAGCTGGGGCGCATCTTTCGTTGCATGTATCCCGGAGGACAAGGTAGACATCTTGCTGGTTCGTATTAGGCTTTTTTTCTTTGATTTATTTTCCTTACATTAATAGCACCGTTTTTATTGAGAGCTTACTTAGAGTCTGACGATAATTTTGGGTAATTATTTGTGTGTGACCGACCTATCATCACGTTTCATTTGCTTTTGATGATTGAATTCAGTATTTTTACGTTTTTATTTGTTTGTCTATCGTTTGTCGCTATTGATTAAACACCACAACTGATTGAGATTTGTTTCTTAGGTGAATACGCAGGCGCGCAAGGATTAGGTTTATTGCGCCTGCATTCAACCTTCAGGCATGATTTAAAAATTTACGCTTCTGATGAAGGAAGAGTACAAATGACGGCGGCGGCATTCGCTAAGGGTTTGCTAGCGCTTGAGGGCGAACTTACGCCAATTTTAGTTCAGATGGTTAAGAGTGCCAATACTAATGGACTTCTAGATAACGACTGTGATAGCAGCAAATATCAAAATATGTAAGTGAACATAACCTGATTTAATAACCTACTAAACGTAATTAAACTATTCAGGTGTAAGGCAAGACTGCATGAACTGATGCAACTAGATCGGGAGTTTACACCCGAGGATAGAGAGAAAATTAATCCTGGAAATTCTGTTAGCATATCAGATGCTTTGGAATTTGTAAAAAATCCAGTCCAATGTTGCCGCAATGTGCACGAATTGATCAAAACTTTAATGGAAATTGTTAAACAGAAGAAAGACGATCCTAAAACAAGGGACGCCGTTTTATATCATGGTGAAACTTGGGAACTGATGGGTCGTCGTTGGGGCAAAATTGAAAAAGATTTCTATACAAAAAACAAAAATTTTGATATTAGTAAAATTCCCGATATCTATGACTGTATAAAATACGATCTACAGCATAATCAACACACATTACAATTCGAACAAGCAGAAGAGTTGTATATCCATGCAAAATACCTTGCCGATATTGTCATTCCCCAGGAGTATGGTCTCACCTCTCAGGAAAAACTCACAATTGGTCAAGGCATTTGCACTCCTTTGTTAAAGAAAATTCGTGCAGATCTACAGCGTAACATTGAAGAGAGTGGTGATGAAACTGTCAATCGTTTGAATCCTCGGTATTCTCACGGTGTGTCGAGTCCAGGACGACATGTTCGCACAAGATTATATTTCACGAGTGAAAGTCATATTCATTCTTTGATCACAGTCCTACGCCACGGACAACTATTAGATGTAAGTTAATCATTCTAAAGTGGAATGGATTTAAACTCGTTATGTCTTTGGCAGATACGGATCGATGAGCAATGGCGTCGAGCAATGGAGTACGTGTCCATGGTGTCTGAGCTCAACTACATGTCGCAGATTGTGATTATGTTGTACGAGGATCCTACAAAGGATCCTTCAAGTGAGGATCGTTTCCATGTTGAGTTGCACTTTAGCCCAGGAGTTAATTGCTGCGTACAGAAGAATCTGCCACCAGGACCTGGCTTCCGTCCACATTCTAGAAATGAGAGTGTTGCGAGTAAAAATGCTGTAGGTTTCCTAGTTTAATCTCTAAACTGCCAACCTAACCACAATTTATTACTAGAGTAATAATACGTCTGCTACCGCAACACCGGAAGAACCCAAGGATGGCTTCTCGCAGAAAATCGAAGAAGAAGGTTGTATTTCGAGTGATGACAACATTGATGCCCCGAAGGAAAGTGACTTATCACCATCTTTGGATTTAGCGTCACCCGGCAATGCCGATTACTACTATCGACATCCGACGAGTGAACCCATTCCAATAGGAAGTTCACATACCGTTTGTGGCCATGAAGCTATGCACCTTGCCAAGAGACTGAACGAAGAACTAGCGCAACAGTCAAAGACGCAGGGGACAACAGGAGGCCGTACTTTTGCGGCACGCGCAAGGAGTCCTGATACTGAGCCCAGATCAAAGAGCTATGACAGTAAACAACCTGCTGAACAGCAAAAAGGTAAGCGGATGTTAAGCATTGGTTCTACCACTGCCAAAGGATGCTTAACATCACTTGTTAAACGAGTTTTTTTCGCATGAGCAGAGCTAATATAAATAATATTAATTTTACATACGATTTTGGTTGTGTAAAATCAAATATTATTTGTGGCATAATCACGAAAGTGTCGTCTATTGGGGCACTAATTCCTGCGTTGATTGCTTGTTGTAATGATTTGGTTCATCATCGCAAGCATCACATTGGATCTGACCATCTAATAATAATAATTTTATTAATTACAATTAATAATATGGCAGCGACTACCACCGGGACAACTTGCATGCCGAAGTGTTTAGTTATTATTATTTGCTGTAACATTGTTTCCTGACAAACTCGTCTGTTTGGTGGTTCCGTGCGATTGGTGGTGCTATTGAACCGTAGAAGCGGAAGGTATTTGAAACACCGGCGCTTCCACCGGTGTTTCACTTGCCTTCATTCCACCGTGTCTCTTTGTGACTTTTCTCCGTTCTCCCTCATGTCCACACGATTCTGGTGCGTCTCGACTCTGTGTATCTCTTTCACGCATGGTTAGCCGCATCAATTTTTCTCATCACTCTATATTTGATTAACACCAGCTCATCGAAATAACACTAACCAGGCCCGTCCGCCCGTTTCATTATCGTACTTGCACGACATGCCGCATGCGTTTATTTGTTGGCTCACCACTAATCAATAATAACGGGTGCTGGGCGCATCGAAGATGTAAGTACATCGCATCTGCATTTGGTAGTGTTTCCTTTTTGACTAACGCGACTTATTGAATATAGGGTGATTGGGATTAATCTTAAATTTCTTCTGTTTGTTTCCTTGCTCCCCCTGAATGGCACACACATCCTTTCACATCGCGTGCATGTTGCATCTTCATTTATGAACGACAGACCCTGTTTCCACGCGCGTATCCAAGGTGCCAGTGAAATTACTCGCGAATAGCGACTTCACGCAAACGGTGCATAATTTTACGTTTACGCCTATATCCCCTGCGGCTAAATTATTATCACAACATCCTCAACTTAGCCCAATCTCGGGGTCATTTGACTATGAGGGACACAGCGAACTTAATTCACCGGTTACTGTATCAAAGACAACGCGCGCGAAATCTCCTACAAATGAATGCCCTCTATCAGATTTAAAATTCTCGATGGATTCTTCCAAACGAGCTAGTGTGGAAAGTGCAACTAATGAGTTGCCTTTAACTGAACTCAACTTAGCACTCTTCACTTCAAAGCATGATACTCCTCCGAATAGTTTAGAATCAATGAAACAGTATGTAGACGAACAAGCTGATTGGGTAAATTCTCAAGAGGGTTTCTCGGATGAAACTCAGAAAAAGAAGCGCAAGCTTGCGACCACACGCGCTCCCAATTTTTCCGCGCATCGATCCTACTCGGATCCTAATATCCTCGACTCGCACAAAGTCGAGACCAACCGATTACTCTTGAGACGTCTGAACGAGGCCCTGCTAAAGGACTCGAACGGCGTCGGCGGTTGCATGGACAAATCGAGCCTGTCCCCAGACGACGTAAATATCTACCCGTTCAGCTTTTATCCATACAGTCACACCCATTCGGACCCTATCTGCCACCTGACGTCTCACCAGCTTTGCTCATGTTTCCGTCGCGCCACCACGAACTTGCTTTCCTTCTTCTCGTCACACCCAACCACCATGCGTTCAATGTCACAACCCGATTCCAATTGTTCCACTCTAGAGGCCGGAAGTACGGTGCAAAGACGCCATCGCCACAGTATCGCCGGACAGATGAGCTATTTCAAGATGCTAGGCTTCGGTTTCGGCGGGCCGATCGCATTCAAAAAGTTGACGGGTGGCAGCACAAACTCGCTCTTCTCGACCGCGGTTATCTCGGGTAGCTCAAGCGCACCCAACCTGCGAGATATGATTCCAAGCTCCTCAAGTGTCGCAGGTGAGCAATATTTTCACTCCTGTTGAACCGCAACCGCATCCATTTATATTTAGTTATAGAAGGTTTCGGTGGAGTACCACCAATTCGTCCACTAGAAACGCTACACAATGCATTGTCCTTAAAACAATTGGACACGTTTCTGGATCATATGACGTCCGCACCACTCTTCCGAACGCCGTCTTCAACACCACCTAAGTATCCTAGCACACCATTGCCCACCCCTACTGCAGTGGTACATACTATCAGCAGCAGTGGTAATCCGCCCCTGCGACTTCAATCACCCGGAAGCAGTAAGTGCACATTAAGTAACTTAAGTTACGTTTTAAAAATTTTCTGAGTTTTACTATCAATTATTTTATATCAATTATCAGGTATTGGATGGAGCGGACCTCCGAGTTTGATGTCAAGTAGCGGGCCATCATCACCCGGTTTATCAGACACCTACTCCAACTCGAAGGATAACAGCGAAATGTCCTCAAGCATCATCAGCGGAGATGGGTACTTATGATAGCTATAGCCACAGCGCAAACTATCAGGAATCGTCCATTTGTTTATAGACTCATGCATCACCATGCACCATTTTTTGTTAACCGATTATTACCTGTGTTCACGTCTGGCACTGGCAGCGACGGGTTGTGTTTTTGAGTATTTCGCGTTGCCGTGGAGGAGTGTCTTTGCTTCAGTTCTTTCGTTTTTTTTGACGTGTGATACGTAGTTGTGCGAATTTAGTTTAGTGCGTTCTTTCTTCGCTGGGGCGATGCTAGTAAACGTTCTGTTTAGATTACTGGAGACCGCGCACATATTTACGTCCACGGCGTGCCAAAATGTCGGCATTGGCGGCATGCTGTTGCACTCCGGTGATCAGGACGCCGGGCCCGGCTCCATGGAATTCTCAGAGTTTTACGCGAGCATTCAACAATCGATGAATCAAGGTGAGCAATAGTGTAACACGTCGACAATCAATAATCATTCAATTATTAGGCGACAGTGGTGAAGTCACACCAGTTTCCTGCGGATCTGAAATCGAGTTCAACACCAACGACGCTACAGCGGGATCCACCGCAGATTGTGATCTCACAGTGACTGAAGACACCGATTCGATGCTTTTTGAAGAATTGGAGGGTGAAAAAGTAGACGATCAAGTGGAGAGGTGTGTGAATGCCGTACAGGAGAAATGCGTATCAAGAAGAAACAAGTATCAACATGTTGAGAGTATTCATTGGACCCAACCAGAATCTACTGATGATAATAAGTCTCATGAAGCTACTGCACCAGAAAAGTTGCCACCCCCAATTATAAAAACTACGGCGCCAATTAACGATAAGCTGAAATATTTACAAATCGGCGAACAGACAAGGAGGTCCAGTGATGTGCCTACCACCAGTATAGAGAATTTAAAGAAATCTGGACGCAGTCAGTCGCTGGTGGAAGGCAACAGTAAACCAAACAGATTTACGACGACCGTTGTCAAAGAGGATGAGCATACTGCATCACTGAGTGATTCTAGTAAATTTAATGTGTAGAATAATTTAAATGAATTTTACTGTTTATATGTTATACCAATTGTCAAATTATAGATATGTTATTAATTGTATCATCAAGGGAGGAACGAATGTGGAACGAATTATACATGTATTTTTGATAATAGAACAATAAAATGTTAAAAGTATACAGATTTAAAACGCTGTAAATTGTCTGGAAGTGAGCTAAAATGGTTAAATGTTTTTCTAATAAACTCTGCTGTTAATGGTCTCAAGCCCACATGAGAAAAGAGGAGGGTTTAGAAAAATTGCTGCCAACCCATCCCTTGTAAAACACGACGACTGCTCATAGAAATACAACAAATGCCTTGGAAGGACAGAAACACGGAACGAAAAACCGGAGCGGAAAAAATTATGGAAAGCGAACAATAAGAAAATTGAGCGCGCGGAGCATCACCTTGATTCAAGCAGCAAACGCGCGCCTGCGCATACCGCAAAGTTCTCTAATGTGGTAGGCCCTCAAACTACATCGATAAGTACACAACTTCCAACACGCTTGATACGCTGTACGATATGGTAGGAGGCGCAAAAACGTGTTGAGTACATAACCTAACAATTTGTCGTCGGGTTCAACTCAATCCTAAATATTTTGTTGGATAACGTAAAAAGTGTACAAAAACATAATCATGAATACAATGTTTGATGGAAGCGATGACTCCGATACGGAAGTCAATTTCAAGACCACAAATGAGTACGCAAAAAATTATAATTCATGGAGACAAAAAGAGCTCCTCAATTCATGTAAGTAAACAAAATTATTGCTATTTACTAAACTTAACTGTTTCTGGCAGAATATATTATTAAATATATTGTTTTTGTGTTTTAGTAAAAACTAAGTATAAAGGTGATTTAAATAGTGATGAAGACACCAGCAGTTCAGATGAAGATGAGTCTGATATTGAATTGCCTGACAAGGTAGAAATGGACTTCTTAAAAACCTTATCTAGTTTGAAGAACAAAGATCCCAAAATTTATGATGATAGTGTGAAGTTCTTTGATGATACACCAATTGATCCCACTGTTAAAAAGAAGAAAAAGGAACAGACCATGTTTTTGAAAGACTATGAAAGACAAATGTTATTGGAACATGGTAGTAAAGGGTTTGATGATGAAGATAATGAAGATCCACAATCAAGGTATTGTATTTTATAAATCATTTATCAAAGTTATTAAAGTTTAATTTAAAGGGGATTAACATATGTGGAAGAACAAGAAAATATCAAAAAGAGTTTGAAATCTGCTCTAGAAGAGGTTGAAGATGAAGATGAGAATTTTGGTGGTTTGTTTCAAACCCGTGTAAAGTCTAAAGTTGAAGTTGAAAAAGAAGAAGCTAACTACAAGCAATGGTTAAAGGGACAGAAGGACAAACTTAATAATGCTGAAGATGAGACCAGTTTAAAACCATTAAAGGATCATTGGAATGATCCTAATTTAGATGCTGGTGAAAAGTTCCTAAGAGACTATATTCTCAATAATCGGTTTAAGGAGAGTAATGATCCTAACTATGTGCCAACATATGATGAGATTGTTCATGATGATGAAAAGTTTTCTGATGATGAGGAAAATGTGGACAAACAAGAAGAGTTTGAACACAAGTTTAATTACAGATTTGAGGAACCAGATCAGGAATTTGTAAGTTCATTGTATTTTTATAACAATTTGTTTGTTGTTAATTAAATTTCGTTATAGTTGAAAAGATATCCAAGAACAGTGGAGAATTCATTGAGAAAAACAGATGACCGTCGCAAAACAAAACGTCATGAATTGAAAGAACGCAAAGCTTTAGAAAAACAAGAAAAGATGGAGGACCTGCAGAAACTAAAAGAAATGAAACGTAAAGAAATCGAAGAAAAAATTAAAAAATTGAAGGAAATTACGGGTAACACCGAAGTAACTTTTCAAGATCAAGATTTTGATGAAGATTTTGACCCAGATGCGCATGACAAACGAATGCAGACACTTTTTAACGATGAATTTTACACTGGTGAAGAAGGCGACGAAAAACCGGAGTTTCCGGATTTAGATGAAGAGCTTGAGATTGAGCGATGGGATAAACTTCATAAAGATCAAATAAATAATGATACAGAGTATAATGATGGTACTTATGCAGAAGATGAAGATTTCAACATGGACTGTGATTATGATCCTTCCACTTCTACGCAAAATGAACTCATTGAGAATACGAAAGGTAAAAAGAAACGCAAACGAAAATCAAAATTTGCAAAGGCAGTCAGCGAAACAAAACCTGTTTTTGATCCAAATGATAAGACATATGAAGAATATTTAGATGAATATTACAAGTTGGATTGTGAGGATATTGTTGGTGGCATACCGTGTCGATTTAAATATCGGCAGGTTGCGCCGAATAATTTTGGCTTGACTATTGAAGAAGTAAGTAATAGTAAATATTTTATTAATTTGTTTTCATGTTATGCGCTGTTTCAGATTTTGACTGCAAATGATAAAGAATTAAATCGTTGGGCATCAATCAAAAAAGCGATGCAATATAGGCCAGATCATATTGAAAAATACGATCAGATTGCTTATTCGAAGAAAGCACAAAACGAAGCATTAAAAAGGAAGATTTTACCTAGTTTATATGCGGATGAAGGTACAAGTTCTACTGAGGTAAACGAATCCCAAGATGTAGGAAATAAGAAAATCAGAAACGCTAACAAAAGGAAACAAAATGCCATGGATGCAACCATTGTAGAACCAACAGAAGAAAATTTTGATGTAAAACCATCACAATCAAACAAGCAGGAAGATACAACAGATGAAAATAATCAGAAACCAAATAAAAAAGGAAAAAAGAAACGAAGTGTTGAAAATCCACAAGAACAACCAAAATCGAAGAAAATTAAATTCAACGCATCAACGAATAGTACAGAAAATGAAAGCAATGTCATAGTTGAGCAAACGTCAAAGAAAAAACAGTCGAAAAAGAAATCAGTAGATCAAAATGGTGAAATAACCGTAGATTTCACAGAAACGAAAGAAAAAGCAGACGGAAACTTAACAAATAAAATAAATAATGCAACAACCCCAGTAAATAATACCAATAACACGTCGAAAGCAAAAAAGAAGAAAAAGAAAGCCAAACAAACACCTGACACAAGTTTGATCAATAACGAGACACCTTCCAAGAAGAAAACTAACAAGGCTGGTAAGCAAGGCAACAAACCACAAAAAAGTAAAAAAGCAAATCATAATGCGAAGAATAACAACAAAACTAAAAATAAGACGGAAACGACTTCTCCTGCATGTAAATTATCTGACGCAAGACTTCAGGCGTTCGGCATCAAGCCGAAAAAGTTCAAAAACAAGCTGAAATACGGCAATAACGCACATATATAATTTTATGTAGGAATTTAATTCGTGAATAGAGTAGGATTATTAAAGGAATGAAATAATTTTATTCAATTATATACTTGATCAGACATTTATTATAGTTTACAGGTTTACATCAATAGTTGAATGCTTCAGAACTTTTAATAGTTTGTAATTAAAAAAGTTAAATAAAATAATCATAATTTTGTGATCACTTAATTTATTATATATTTCACTTTCTTCTTTGTCTTAAGCTAAGGTGAATTAGAAATATCCATGTTGTCAGATTTCTCGGACGATTCCTTATCGACAGTTTCCGATCCATGGCGACTCGCGCTGCGCTCCTTCTCCGAGTCAAAACCTTTTTCCTCCTCGTCGTAATTTCGAGGAATTTTCGACCGTGATCTAGAACGCTCCTTGCGCTCTTTTCGGTCCTTCTTGCGTTCCTTATCTCTACTCTTCGAGCGACTGCGACGTCGTTTATCTTTTGACGAAGAGCGTTTCTTTCGATCGCGCGAACGAGATCTATCCCTTTTTTGTCTTTTGAACGTGTAGACTTATCCCTTGATCGGTCCCGAGAGCGATATCTGCCGCGTGATGTCGATCGTGATCTTTTCTTCTCGCGATCATCGTCATCTCTATCCCGGTCGCGTTTATCTTTCTTATCGACATCTCTTCTCGAAGATCTTTCTCGGGACTTATCCCGAGACTTTCGATCTTTGCGATCTGTAGACTTGTCTCGTGATTTGCGATCACGTTCGCGCTCGCGGTCTTTCGACCTTCTACGCGATTTTGTTTTAGAATGCGAACGGGAACGCGATCTTCGTTTGTCTCGCGAGTTTGATCGTTTGGACCTGGAACGCGACCTGCGCCTTGATCGAGATCTTCTTCGGCGATCGCGAGATCTGGATCGAGAGCGGCGTCTTCCTCCACCTCCACCACCACCGCCACCTCCGCCTCCACCCCGAGAACGAGATCTTCTCGATCTAGAGCGGGATCTTGACCGGCGCCGTCTTCCTCTTGACCTGGAGCGTGATCTTCTTACACTTCTCTTATCCTTTGAAAGCATGCCAATTACTGGATCAATTGCTGCTGAGATTAAACTTTGAGCTTCCTTTACTCTGCTCATAGCCTCCTCAATCTCTCTCTGAGCTGCTTCATTACTTTTAGCTTGAGGTTTGACAATAGCTTGTGTTGAATGTCTGATAGTTACATTCCTACCTTTCAATTCATTGCCATTCAATTTCAAGGCATTAATAATACTACCTTGTTCAGTAAATTCCACAAGGAAGTATTCTGAAGCATCTGAAGCTCTTCTACATGTTCTAATATACTTCACTTCCCAGCAGGAGCAAAAAATTCGGCAATTTCTGCAACTGTAGTAGACAAATCAAGATTCCCTAGCAGAATGGTCCTTCGTACTTCCTCAATCTTTGCACTGTCATAGTTCACAGGCAATGGGGGATAAGGTGGCAGCCCATGAGCATCTAACTGTGGGTCTGAGGTTAAGATTACCTGCTCCAAACCAGTTCCACTAATAGTGTTAATTACATTTGGTGGTAACTTTGGTTCTGAAGGACATAATCCCGGTACAATCGTTCCATTGCGCGTCATTTCCAGGGCATAATATTCATCGGGGATGTCTCCGTTTTGTACAGGGATTACAATAAGTGCGCGGTCGATGAAGACTGTGTTGGTCATGTGCTGTGCGATGCCCACCGTGTTCGAGTCCAAGAACTTGATGTAACAGATTCGCGACTGCACTGGACATGAAACATCGCGCACTGTTGGGTAAAGGCGGATATCGTCTATTTTGCCAAGAAAGCCAAAGAGCGTCTGCATCTGATCTTTGGTTGCCTGGGGAGCGATGTTCGTCACTTGGACGACTTTCGTGCCGCCTGCGGCCATCGCGAGGAGTTTTGTGGGTTAGTTGGCACTAGCACTTCACGAGAACATTATTTATAAAGTGAAATTACGAAGAACGCAACGATGCCGGCGAACACTAAGAAACTGAATGCGGACTGCGGCGAATGCGGTGAATTTCGGCATTTTAACGCATGTTGACGCTTGACATTTGCAAAATGTTATGCATTGTTGCCAAATATTGTATAACATTGACACGAGTGACTCATTATAATGAGATAAGAATATCTAATTACAAGAATTTCAAGGTTTTGTCTAAAAACATGGAAAATTATTGTGAAATGCATAGTATTACGTAACTAATGTACTTTTAATGATTGCAATTTTCAGACATATTGCGCTGTTGTCGGACATAACAATTTTTAGCACTTTCTTATAGGCAACCAATTGACACCAGCATTGAAATTTAAAAAATATCCTGCAAATAACTGAGTATTTTTTTAAATTATTTCAAAATAATTTAAATATTATATAAATAATATTTGCCTATTTAATTCAACTGAAACTGTAAGAAAATTTTAAATTAACTATATAGTACATCATTTTGCACAAGTAAGCGGGCGCCACCTTGTTTATTTAATCGGTACTTGTGGCATTCTGGCAATCGTCATTCGTCGCTGTAGTAGTGCGCGAGTGAGGTTCATGAGCACACGTGAAACGGATTGGATCGGGGTCGCGAGACATTCAATTCACGTTCGTTTTTGGCCAATATGGAATCGTGGGGTGTGTATTTATCACAAAGAATGCGTATAATAAACCGTAACACGTTCTCGTTTATTTTTAGACGACGATAATTTCGAGCCCGAGGTGAAGGTGATAGTGCCTACTGCAGCGACCAATAAATGGGAGGGCGAGGACGAGGATGACGATATTAAGGTAACACGCGTGCACACGTCTCCACGCACCTGCAGATCTCAATATGCTCTATATCCATGGCTATTATTTTCGGCTATTAAGCCAATTTATGAAGTGTCAAATTTCACCATTAATTTGGGAACTCAAGGATATCTATTTTCTCATCTTCTGTCAACATACTGCAGTGATACAAGATTTGTTTTATTTTAGGATTCCTGGGAGGATGAAGATGAGGAGAAGACAAAAGAGGAACCTAGTGAGAAAGCTGTGCAGAAGGCAAAAAAGAAATCTTTAGCTGAAAGACTAGCAGAGAAACAGGTTTGCAACAATTTATTCAAATTTAATTTATTTTGCTGCTTTACTGAATTATATTATAAAAGTAACTAGATAATACATATAATAGATATGTTTACAATATAGTTACTACTGCAGTTGCTTTATATTTAATTTTTGTGTTGCAGAAATTAAAAATAGAAGAACTTGAAAGGAGGCGAGCAGCAGCTGAAAATGATGATGATGAAGTATCGGCCGAAGAAAAACTGCGCATGCAAAAGGAATCTGATTTGAAATTAGCGCTGGAAACCACGTTTGGCGATGCAGAAACACTGTCCGACTGCCCTACAACGTTAGAGGAATTTGATGAGTATGCGAACGCGCTGATCAGGAAAATTCAACCATTAACGAAAAGCACTGAATTTCCAAACTTTGCTGAAAATTTAGTTCGAGATCTTTGTGCCACACGTAAGTAATATCGTCAATTTGATATCAATTCACTGTAAAAATAACTACTGGTAACATTACAGTGAGTTCATTGGATATTAAAAAGATCAGGAACACAATAGACAATTTGTACTTGGAGAAGCAGAAAGTGGAGAAGGGTGACAAAACGAAAAAGAATAAAGGAAAAGGCAAAGTAAAATTGAAAGTAGAAGATAGTAATGTAAGTATATTATTTTATTTAAATTTACCCCAAATTGATTGATTTTCTGCATGTGGTAATGTTTTGATTATTTTTAGCAATACTCTGCGTACGCGGTCGACCAATACGACGACTACGACGATTTTATGTAGCATCTGACAAGAGTTAGCCACTCTAACTAAATAAATATTTTTGTATCGATTTGCATTATGATTGGATTTAGTGGAATCCTGTTGATTACTTTCTTGCGTTAACACGGCCATTGAACACGTAAATAATTTCTGTTATACATTTTCACCACCGAGTTTCGTCACGGAATCCCAAAAGCGTAGCTAATTTTGTCAGATTTATTACGGAAATAATTACAATTTTACTTATTTTGCATGTCAATTGCGAATTGTATAATGTATTATTCTATTATAAATACTACTGTTTGAAAAAAGAAAACTGTGTACTTTATTTTTTACTTAAGATGTTTTTGTTTTTTAAGAACTAACATTCTGTGAGATTCCACATAACAAATGAAACTTGAATTGAATGGTACGTTGCAATATAGTAAGTTGCTGTCATTCAACACAAAGCAATCAACACATTTAAAGAAAATGTAACAAATGCTCCAGATTCTTGTGCGGACAACGTTGCAACGCATTCGTAGCCAAAAAGGCTAACTTATGCGCATATTGGCACGGTGCGGGCACTCGAACTGATCCAGACCAGTTATAATAATTATGACACAAACGATGCGTCAGAATCTGAGTACCATTTGTGTCCACACCAAACTCGTCTGGTCCCAGAATATTATAATATGTGGGAGAAACTGTTCCTCTATTGGTACACTGGGAAATTAAGTAAAAATCTGACCTATAAACATATAAAAAATAAACATTAGTTGCATAATCTCTTGATAAATCAGTTCTTACCTTTCTGGCATAGTGATGAAATCGTCTACTACTGTTCCAGGTGCCGGATTATTACCATTTTTGAAAATCCTAGCATTGCCTCGCTTGTTGACGACAATTACGCGTAGTCGTAGCTGCAAGTTTTGCTTACCATACAGTGGTATCAACTTCTCTTGAATGCGTTTTATTTCGTGTTCATACACATATTGAATCTGACCATCACCCACACCATCACGAAAAAATAATATTCTTGGTAGTTTCTTATTCTGATTCGTATATTTTGCCAACGCACTTTCCAAAGACATGCTGATGAAATTCGAGAGCTCTTCGCCGTCTTTATGTGCATTCACTGCACTGTAATAAGCGGTGAGTTTCGGATCGTACGAAGCAACAAAAGCACCAAAACTTCTGGACTTATTTTTCGGATCATGGCAGACATCGTATCCGACCACCATTAGATCACTCAAAAATTCAGGCAATTGAATAGTCCAGGGAGCTCCACCACATTTGGAATTTATTTGAATAACCACCTGATACAAACATTATTTGCGTGTAAAGCACGAAACACATAAAATTGTTTATTCTTACCTTTGTAGCAATGCTTAAAGCTTTATTCGAGCGTGGATCAGTTTTTGTAGAGGTCATCACCTGTGAACAGACTCCATGATCTGAAGTCAGCTTCTTTTTGACACGCATGTATTGGTCGTTGCGATTCGGTGGTACAATCACCATAAAAAACATTAATTTTGGATATTTTGCGAAGAGTCCCTCAATTGCTTGAATAATGGCAGCTACATTATAGACTCCTTTTCCGGGGCTGTCATGTATTACCTGAAATATTGGATTACCCAGATTCAAGCCCATTCCTTTTGCGGCTTTCTGCATGAGTGGAAAGAAACCCTTCATGGAATCTCCAAAATTTGCATCATTCTTTGAATAAACAATTGCCCACTGGTCCATTTTTGCAATTCGATACAACGTATTGCTACACACTTTATTCGTCCAGCTTGCTCGATCATCAGCAGAATATTTAGTCCTGCCCCCATTACATAGAAGTTCCTGAATACCCAATTCACGCCCAGAGAATGAAATAATATCCTTAGACAGAGTTAAATCAAATTGTTTCATTTCAACAATGGACTCCGGTTTGCTATGCAATCTTTCGTTAAACTTGAGTAAATCACCAATACGTTTGGCTGGTGTTCTTATCATGTAACCACCCAGTGCGGTCATCATTTGGCGATTAGCACGTTCCTGCTCAGTCAAGCCGGTCATGCGACATAATTCCGGAATGAGAAGCATTGTTAAACTCTGAGGTGAATCCGCAATCGCAGTTTCCCCACGAGGGCGTCTTGGCTTCACTTTGGTTACCAACAATGGCTGAGTTAAATCAGTAAGCTTCAGATTATAGCGCGTGTCGTAGTATTGCCGAAATGATACCGTTGATCCATCCTTCATCTGAAAAGTGCTCTCGGGAGTTCTTTCAAAGTCCACGTCATCAATGTGATAAGTTTTGTTGTTGTAATCAGTCAACACCACTACGTTCAACATTCTGTTCCTGAACGCTGACTCCCAACTATCGCCAGAATGGCGGTCGTTTTTAATCTTTCGAATAACAGACAGAGCTGTTTCAGTTTTCATTACTTTGTGACGAATCTCGACGCACATGAGGATTTCGCGCTCATGTTGGCGGATGGAGTTTACAAAACCGGGCCACAACTCCAGATTGTAGTTGAGAATCACTTCGCGGTTGTCGCGATCGAAATAATCACGACCAATTAATTGAAGATTTAAATGGCTCATGCATTTGCGTACGATTAAGTTGTAGACTTGTAGGTAATGATAGCTACTTTTGTCTAGTTCACCAACCATGCGGATTGTAATCCTTATTTTTTCATCAGGATTAGCTATAAGGTGTAAAAAAATTGAATAGATTATGGTACAAGAACTGAATACGGCTGATCTGCTTTTAACGGAATTTACAATGAAATGTTCATTTCTGAATTACTAAAGGAATTTTGAAAGGATTGCTGACCCATTCCTGGGGCCAACTAATGGCATTTAAAAAAAGTATACCTACTTTAATGTCAAAATGTAAATAAAAATATGATAAACACAATAAAATGGGGTTTTCTATGCAAAGGGTATCATTCTTTAAGGTGCTCGCAATTTTAAATTTGAGTATTTGAGAAGAAATTTATCAGAGAGCACTACATTATAGGTAAATGTCAATCGTTTTGCCAATTAAATTATTATTACGTAACGTAGAAATTAAAAATTTCCTAGTTTGAAAAAAAAAATTCGGTCTTCCATAAAATTACTAGATACAAAACATAAGAAAAAGACTTACTCAATGATGCCACAAGAATCTCCCTGGGATCCGGATGAAGCCTAAATGGAGTATACAAAACGGTACCGTCAAATAATCCCTTTCTAATTTCCATTTTGCAACAGCGTTGTAAAACAGACGTTTCTTAATATGTGTAACATCAAGATCGGGCGCAAAATCGACACGGTATTGAAACAGACACCAGTCAGGTCGTGTCACCAATCGGAAATAATTTGCCTGTAGGGCAACGCTTTTTCCATGCGTACCCTGTTTGCCAAGGTTAGGCAATTTGGTGGTAATGGTCACAGTAGGCAATTCTTTACGCCCACGGCCCCTTCGGTCGCCATGCCCTTGTGGATGAAAAGAAGCTGCTCCATCCTCCGGAGCTTTACGCATTTGCATTTGCTTGTCAGATTTAGGTTGATTTGACGCGTCCCCGCTTTGAGGTGATGGTGTTTGGTCAGTTGAACCTGGTGCATTTTGTCTTGGAGTTAACGATTGTTGACGACTGGGTCCCCATACTACAGGCTGCCGCGGCGGTGTTACCGGAGCTGGTCCCTGTGTTCTGGGTGAACGCAAGGGGTTACCAGATGCCCAAGCACCGGATAGTGTCGGTGGTGGTGGACTATCTGGTGGGCGAGCCCTTCCGCGTGCTCTACCACGATTGCGATTATTCTCCATTAATCTATATCAAAGAAACAAAAAAGGAACCGTTAAATTAATAATAGGTTTGTGGGGAAAACAGGATGGGTTAACAAATCAAATACTTACCCTTTAAAAGCGTTGAATTCAAATAATAATAAAGATATTAAAGTGAGCTCAATATTTCTAACAAGAATATCTTGAGATTGAGAAAAAATTGAAGCAGATTGTGTAAAAGCGACTTGCTAATTACTGGTTTTCAATAGAATGCGGAAAATCGTCAGTTGTTTAAAATGACAGTTTATTTTTTTAACAAATCGTTGCCAACGACAACCATTTTTGTTTTTTGAAATTTGTTTCTCAAAACTGTAACAATTGTTGCGTGGTGACATTCAAGAATTCATTAATTAGGCAATGAAAGGTAATCGTATATTTAACAAACACACAAGAAATAAATGTTTTTCTTACAAATATAATTTGTGTATTCCATTCGCTTCATTAATAAATTTGGATTACTTTCATGCGGACACTGTTCAAAAATCTATACGATACCATTATTTTTCTGCATGAACTTGGCATTTACCTGGGTGCCTAAGAAACAATTGTTATTTCAGTGCCTATGTGATTTAATTTTATTAACATATCCTCAAATGTTTTCAGAGTCAACTTTTTTTAAAAAAAATGTACATTTATTTTCTTTAGAGCCCAAAACAAATAAATGATATATCTTCGTTTACTCATTATTAAATAATGTAAGTAATTATGGTTATCGCAGAATGCAAACAATTTCAACATTGCCTACTAAAATACACTGAAAACTAAAGCTGCGACATATAACGTTCCTTGATCTGCACTTATATTTAATTTACGTTATTGAGTTGTGTGTTCATAGCTATATAGAAAATTATGAGCAGTGTTATATTTGTACTAAATAAGCGTTTTCCATCGAGATTAATACAGATATATATATATAGATAGTAATGTATAATATGCCTGCTGGAGATTAGATAACGCACTGATACCGAGGGGATTGTGAGAATAGCAATGCTAGTATTCTCAATCGTAGGTACCATAAGCATTCGGTATGCAAGAAATGAATAATACTACCACGGCACGGCCGCCGGTACGACCAACGCTGACTGACCACAGTTCACGACTTGATAATGTATTAGCCACACAACCGGAAGCGGGACCTGTTATTCCTGATGGCGGATATGGCTGGATTATTCTCATTGCGTCATTTTATATTAAGGCAAGGAACTTGTGCAATGCATAAATAATAATGTATAATGTAATATTTTGTTTTAGAATATTCTCTCCGGGTTGACCATAACATATGGATTGTTGTTAATGGTGGCAACCCTTGAAAGCGGTAAAATGAGCAATTATTCTCTTTGGAGCAATCACATCGTCAGCACTCCCTTGTTATTCATTGCAGTGCAATCATTATCAGGTATTTCATTTTAATATCTATGCAAAAGATAACAGAAACAGAGCAATGTTATTTTATGACGAGAATAATGTTGAACAAAATGCGTCATGGACAATATTTGAAAGGCAACAGATAATAATTTATTATACAATTGCTGTTAAATTTGATTTTTAATTTGTATTGTATTTGCCCCTAGTTTTCTTTAAAACAGTTCTTAACATAATAGTGGAATTATTGAATTTTGTTTGTTTTCTTCATTTTAAATTTAAAATTAATTTCAAATGATTACTAATAAGAACTTTTGCACTTTTTGCACTTCTTATTAGGAATCATTTGAAATTAATTTTAAATTTAAAATTAACAAAACAAACAAAATTCAATAATTCCACTATTATGTTAAGAATTGTTTTAAACAAAACTAGGGGCGAATACAGTTAAAAGTTTTAGTATTGTATATTTTTTTGTGGAGTAATTTGTGATTTTGTGTGTTTGCAAACTCATAGTTCGATAGTTTATTTTTTTTCCTTTTATTTTTATTATGGCTTCTTTTAAATACTTACGCAAATATGTACGCCAAATGTGTTTTCCATGTTATAATTGTATTTATGTTTAGTGATTTAGTTAGCAAAATGGGAATGATATGTTATTGGGTTTTTATTGGCCGCCATGTGTTCTTTGTATTTTATATCACTGCAAGCCTGCAAGCTTGGTATATTAGATGCAAATTTGTACCTACTCCTATATTCCATTGCATTTGTTTTTGATAGCGTTGATATTGGTGAACCTCATATTTAGTAATTTTTTATGAATTTATTTTATAAGTTGTATTTACATATATTGCCATTTTCACACTTTTAGATCCCATCTGCCACTTAATAATCAAAAACAGTAAATGGCCGCGTTTTGTAGCTCTGGTCGGCATTTGTTTGATTTGTGCAAGCATCCTGATGCTGTGGCTATCAGTGGTTGATGGTTTTGCTAGAACTACATTATGCGTTTCAAGTGGAATCTTTGCAGGTAAAAAATCTATTTGCATTAGCAACACAAGCACGCATTGAAGGAATTGTTTGAAATATTAATGGTTTTCAGGCTTCGGTTCTTCACTAGTTTTCATTCAAATCGATGTATCGATAGCGCAGTACTTTAGACTGAAATTGTCGGCTGTGCAGACAATTCTTCGCCTGGCTGAGTATACTGGCGTTATTTATACAAGTCTAGTCATGGGAAAATATTTGAATATGTACGGAATCGGACATTCGATAATTTGGTATCACTTGGTTGTGCTTACCAGTGGAATGGTAGTGTTAGTTTTCAAGAAACCTGATTATCTGAAGTCTCGACAGGTGTATCGGATAGTTGCGGTATGTTTAAGTTGAAGTTCCATAAAACGATTTGTTTTTTAACTAAATGAACGTTTCTTAGCCGGGAAAACCTGAAGAAGACGATGAAGATGATATCTTCTCAAAAAATCGAATCACCGAACTGCAATCACCTCACACATCTCTACCACCAGTTATAGAAGAAGAGGAGCCATCAACAGCCACTACAACAACCACAGTTGTGATTGAAAACCAACGCAAAAATTGGGAAACTTTCGATGACGAAAAGGAAACAGGTACCAATAACCAGCACCAGGAAGATAATGATGAAGACTACAATGCAGAACTTCCAACACCTAGAGAGCTGTTCACTGAAGGGCAAATCAATCACAATGTCACATACTCTTTCGAGAATGTTGATCATTCGCTAGGAGCACGTGCCAACAGTGACGAGTTGACAAACATTTTCCTTCCCGTTTCAAAAGGCGGCGTATCACACGCATATCTTTATAGTTTATCCTTCTATAACAATTGCCTCCTGCAGGTTTCCATCACTGCTGGCACATTCGTTTTTTTCACTCTGTTTCCATCCTACCTTTATTATAGCGTTAGTTTTCTGCACACACAGAGTATTAGTCATATTGTAAGCATTATCTTCATGGCTTCGTTAGTAGAGGCGTGCTTTATTGGATGTTGGAAATTTTCTAAAAATAATCGAAAGTTTCCGATTGCGCTCTTGCTATGGTTGAGTGCTATTGGTAATTTTTGTAAGTTGCATGTCTTTTTCGAAAGAGCAATGCAATTAATACATTATACTCTACATTTTAGTGATTTCTGATTGGAAAAAGGAAATGCTAATCGTAATCGGAGGGATATTAATCACAACATCCACGTGTGCGTTGCAATTCCTCATCAAGTCAGTTGTAATTAATTCAAAAAGTACTAAGATTGAATACGCAGCTTTAAGAATTTTTTCAGCAATAAGTTTTCTGTTATTCTTCGCAATAAGTAAGTTTATCACCAATAATAAATTTAAACTAAAATATTTCTTTTAGACCCAACATACGAAAACTGTTTCCGGTTAGTTGGGCTGTTGCAATTTTCGGCTGGATCAATAAACTTCTGCAACTTTGTTTACAACAAAATATCCAGAGTATACTAATTGAAACATTATTTTTTACGAATAGATATAATTTATTTAAATTTTAAATTAAATTAAACTATCCTTTTTATTTAGCCATAAACTAATAGTAAATAAAGAGCGCCCTTACATATAATTAATAAATTTAATAGAATTAAAATAAAAAAATAATTAATTTAAACTGTATTTTTCTGCGTGAGAGTGTTATCCTCGTACGTTTCGAGTACATCAGCAAGATGCTCATTATCACGTGGTTTTTTGAATACTTTTTTACGTTGCCCAACGCGTTTGCGTTTCGGTGCAAGCGGTTTCTTGAGACCGTGATCTTGCATGGAACGAATACCTTGCTTTTCGAGGTATTCATCGATTTTGGCGTCATCCATCGCGTCTACTGCTACCGAACGCCACAGTTTTTGGAATTCTTCGTCGATTGGCAGGCTTGCTGTACGATCATTATAAAATAAAACTTTTTTCTTGTCGACTGGACGTGTTATAAAGATGATTTCGTTTTGATTTTGCAATATCTATAATAGGATCAAATTTTATGTAGTTATACATCATTTTCAACATAACTAATTATTACCTTAAGAGCTTTTTCACAATGTGGCAAAGATTCTTGTACATCATCTAATAGTATACCACCCAACCCCTTTAAATCTTGTTGTTTGAGTAGTTTAAGAAGAGTTTTTCTGTCTTTCAGTCTGTACATTGCTTTAAAAAGATATCTGCCATCTGGTGTGACCTCAATTTTGGGATTGTCTTGAAGTGCTTCTGTATTCAACCACTAAAATAATATGCAATATATCCATTTGTTGTTCTATATAGATAAAGGAAGAAGTGATTACATGTTTAACTTTAGCTCCCACATCTAATTGATTGGTCTCATCCAAGATATCCTCGATACTAAGTGGATGCATATCACCATCTTGATGTCTTTGCCTCATATACTTAACAATTTTAGCCAACACAGCAAAGGGGTACTGTGAGCTACCACTTGATGTTTTATATCTACAAAATCATTCATTATAAATTTGTTAAATTGTTGTTTAAAAAATAATACGTATTGATATCCAATTTTGGTGCAGCTGATGCAGGTCTAGAACTTTTCTTTTTATCATTTCTGGGTGGTTCTGCTTTGGGCTCGACTTTTTTCTTCTCAACACTAAAATATTTATTATTTTTATGTACATCTGTAGTATTAAAATAAAAGTAATAATGTAGGCTATTAACCTGGGTGTTGCAATTGCTCGTTTTTTGAACAATTCGCGTTCTCTTAATAGCGCTGGATCCATTTTGATATTAATGACAAGGGAATTAACTACTTAAAATATAAATAAATACTATACACCAACTGCGAAATGTGTTAGAAACCCAGAAAAATGCAGTTTGATTCAAGTTCGTAAAACAAGTTAACCTAACTAAAACTCTGGGTTAAAAAAACAAAAACAAGAGACCAACAGATGTCAGGTTTCAAACATGTTATATATTATGTGCAAAATGTGATTATATATAATTATAAACAAATGAATGCTATAACAAATATTTAAATACATGTAAAACCACTGTTTTCTTTCATGTAAACTCTGCACATTTAGATTATTATTTATTAATGTCCATTATAAATATAGAAAATTACATCATAATAATGTGTAAATCAAATACGACTGTAGTTCTACTTTTAAATAGTGTAAATAAAAAAATCACTACATTTCAATTAAATAAATTCCTTCACATGTGTACATTTATGTACCTCCAAGCATAAAATGTACATTTAGATTTAGGTTAAAGTTTCTCCCTTTGTTACCTAAAACAAAAGATAACAAAAGTAAAAATAAGCTTGTTTTGTTTTAGAAAACTTACACATGCTTCCAGATAGTCAATCTTCCTTTCTAGTGTTGTCAACTTCTCATTCAACACTGCCAGCTTAGATCGACATGATAAATCTGTTTCAAAATAAAATAAAAGTAGAGTTGTTATAAACTTTGGTTTAGAAAACTCAATTATAAATGATGATACCTACCAAATGAGTTGAGGAAATCAGTAATTTTCTTTATGCTCACTGTGATGACTTCAATGTACTCCCTGTTAGCCCAATCTTGCTGAATTTGCTTCTGATTACAATCTCTTGGATCTCTTGAATCTCTGGATTCTCTGGGATCTCTCATTTGCCCAGACATTATGAAATTTTGTTAGAAACAAACAAATATATACTTAATGTGCAATATTGTACGTAGCGATAAAACGAATTGAATCAAGAACTGCTCCCTGAACTGCTGTCTGAAGCTGAAGGCAAAACAATGTAGGCGAGTTCGATCATCAGAGGTTTGGTGAAGTGTAGTCAACCCAATTTACACACAAAACAAAACAAACCGTAAAATAAACTAGGATCAGGAAAGGAAAAGTACAAATAAACAAATATTGACTAAAAGACGTTATGATACTTGAGTAAAAGTTAAATTTATCTAATCTGTAGATAAATACAATTCACACGGAAAAGAAAACAAAGGAACGTTTTAAGAATTCATGCAGTTATCAACTTTTGCTCGCGTTTCTTTTTCGCGATGACCTAATGCATGTAATCGAATAAATTTTCTCGAATTATTTATTTCTTTGCATTTTCTGTTGTAAAATAATACTATTAATTTTTTTTTTATTTGTGAAGACATCATATTTTGTCTTTCTTGAAATATCTCGAAGATTATGGAGTCAGTAGTTTTAGAAAAACTAACTGGCCCATTTGAAAAATCTTTCGAACAAAATTGTCATTTGAACTAATTTTTACATAAAAAAAACGGATATATAATATTTTCCCACCAAATTCCATATTACCGAGATTTTATGTAAGTCATTACCAAATAAAAAAGTAACTACAGTTTGCCTAAAAGATTACAAAGGTAACATTACAAAAAAACACAAAACGGGTAGTACACTTACTTAGAAATATGATGTAAAGTACGTTTAAACAATTTTAGCATAGATAATTGTCTTCATTTATGCCATACATGTTACACTGGTAAACATTACAAGTTGCGTGTATATTAAACACAAATATCTACATCGTTTTATCGTTGAGAGGTTTGGCTTGGTGCCATTTTCCAGCCTCAGCAGGCCCCTAAATTTGAAAGTGTTGTCAAAGCTGTAAACCTACAAACACAAACACATAATAAAGTTATTCTGCATATTGATATGTTCTTGTGAAATATTGATTGAGGCATTAATCACGCCATTCATCATTCCCACGATTGAGGAATAGTGAAGTGATGACCTTATTTGATAATACTCTCTACACTGCTCTCACACCTTTTTCGGTAAACACCATAATAATGTGTAAGTATATCTTGAGTGATGCATATAACCGATTTGTCTCCTGGCAATAAGAACCATTTATATTTTCTCAAGTTGCGCAACACCGTCTGGGTGCAAAGACAAAAACGAAAAAATCAAAGATAAACACAAACAGAAGTTGAAATATGATCAACGACCTAAGATAAGAACATTTATCGTGACAATAGCATCGCTTGCTCTAGCTTACAAATAAGGTTATGAGGCTGTTACCAAAATGGAGTACACTAGTGTTAGATTTAAATTAAAGAGAACAAATAAAAATAGCAACAAATAGAAAAATATTTTAAATGATATTGTTTGAAATTGTTTAACCATTTGAAAAGAACGCTATTCATATAATTGTGTAAGAATTAGATTTGTGGATTAATCTGATACATTAATCCTCTGATTTTTCAATTTCCTAATAATTCTAGATAATTCGAATGAAGCGTCTCATCTTGTCGATGCAAAGTGGGTCAGGTAAACACAAGATTGCGCCACGATTTTTACAAATTTTCAATAGTTTCGTGTGCCCATTCTTCCTGTTATCTATTGTAATATTTAAAGATGAAAAACAGCACTCCACTGTCAACTTCAGCAAACGCCTCTGTGTGTTTATAGCGTGCACCTTTCGATTAAGCGACGTTATTAATCGCCGAGTCGTCATCGCGTTAGCACGATGTTATCTAAGGTAAGATTCAATAAGAAGCAATATAAAGAAGTAAAGTAAATAATAGATATTTGAATTATGGCTATATTTAGGGGTTGTTAGTGCTCTTAGTAGCCTACTTAACAGTGGCTACAACGCATGCAAAATCCGATCGTTGTAATTTTGACGATTCTTCATCTACACACAACGATTTAGAGAAGGAATGCAGTTCATCGGAGTATAGCTTCTATGTGGATTGTGTTCGAAAGAGATCCAAGCGCTATGCTGATTGTTACGGCGCTCAAGAGTCTTGCGATGAGGGTGAGAATTGCGGTGCATCGGAACAATGCGGACAATGTGATTGCAATTATTGCAGTTACAATGAGTGCGATTCTAACTGCAGTTCGTGCTGCAGTGGATATGCAGCACCATGCAGCACTCGAACGTGTTGTCATGCCACGTGCCAATCCACATGTCGCACATCAAGCTGTCGTCGTGGATGCCGATCACGCTGCCATAAATCTATTGAGCAATCCGCAAGCAAGACCAGTAGCAGTATTACTAACGCAGGCAGTAATACGGTTTCCTCTGATCAAAAATCAAGTGCTACGAACCAAGGAAAACATAATATCACCACCGTCATCAATCTGAAGACTGTTGTCAATAATACCAACATTGTTGACATGCCCATTCGGTTCAACAATACCAACTTAAACAATATTACATTGGAGTCCCCGAAACCAGGAGAGATCAATGTTAATATGCAGTCACAACCGCCGCAGAATATTATCCAATACCCTGAACAACCCCAACAACCCCCTCAACAACCTCAACAACCAATAATACAGTACCAACCACCATATCAGCCTCAACAGTGTTGCAACGTCATATCACCGCGTCAGTGTGTACCTATACAAGAACCACCCTATCAGAATTGCTACCATACGAAGAGTAAAGTTTGTGGTGAGGTGTGTACCGCATCGACTATGCATGCCGAACCACATCGTGTGTGCGATCAACAGATAGACACACATAAGTACCAGGAAGCATCTAATTGTCATGAACAAGTTGCCTACATTCCACAACCGCAACCACGTTGTTTCTCCACTTCGCAATGGCCCTATGTCAACTGTATGGTAGCGAAACCAAGTTGCGGCGGATGTTACACCCATTTGATTCATGGCGGGTCCGCACCAAGTAACTGCCCGAATTCATGTTATGACAACGGAATTAATGTGGGTCCATCCGGGTCGTTATATGGACAGGGACCACTGTATCAACAACCGATTCCACAACAATATGGTGGATACCCGCATTATTCTGTGTATCCAACTCAGCCCGGCCAAGGAGGACAGGGTGGGGTATTTGATGCATGGGGGTTGCAATCCATTGGGCCGTGGTTCAACGAAGGAGGGCAAAATGTTTCGCTACAACAGTACCATGCAAATTCAGGTCAAGCAGCGCCATACAAACAAAAACGTCATTTAGAAGACGGTAAAGAAACTTCCAGCGAAGACGACTCGTTAGAGTACAAAGTGGAAGAGTACCCTATCAAAATGGATTAGATATAGGATTGGCACAAAACAATTTATATTCGTTTTGCATCACTAATCTTTTCTAGAATAATTACAACGCTACTTTATTAATGTATAAAAAGTAGAAATATTTATAGATTTATCATTTTTTATATTCAACATTTGTGTATTGCATATAAGTTTTGCAGGATTTTTTTATATTTTCTGGGAAATAAAAGTAAAATAAAAGGTTTAATCGCATTTATGGATCAACAATCTACTTTGGCTTATAGGAAAATAATTAAATAATATATATTAGCTATTAGTTATATACTAAGAACTTTGTTGTTTCGTGAATATTTTTAAAATTCATGAAATACTTATTTTGCTATCTATGCCCGCTTCGGCTTTATGCAGTTACTGTATAGTTGCGGTCTTAGGAAATGTAACACTTATCACAAAGTTCAAACCAGTTGTATTATCCACAATTCCTTATATTAAAGCCTTTGATGTATCGAATTTGATTAACTCATTAATGTGCAAAAAAGCGGAAATGT
Organism: Dalotia coriaria; assembly: GCF_025399875.1. Lineage (NCBI taxonomy): Eukaryota > Metazoa > Arthropoda > Insecta > Coleoptera > Staphylinidae > Dalotia > Dalotia coriaria. Next base: position 8,120,668 of record NW_027045451.1, read on the forward strand.
TTCATTTTACCATTATGATAATTACCTCTACGTTTTTTCGTTTTGAGCATGACGCCAAATATTATTAAAAGAACAGACCTTGCGATTACTATGAGTATTTTCTCTCCTGATGCTACCTGCCCAAATCTCAAGTCTCAGTGTGTGGTATTTTCATATTGATACGTAGGTTAGCTGTCAGGGCCAGGTCGGAAGCACGAATGCCGCTGAGAGCTGCCACACGTCATCAGGACAGCTCCCTAGAGATCCTAGCACCCTAGGATCTCTAGTTAAGCATCCTTAGCGCGGTCAAGTCGGCGGTGCTCGTAGCCCCAATCGCCGCTAGAGGGCGCCGGAGCCAAAGGTGGCTTCATTCCCCCCTCTCGAAGCGAGGTCCGTTCGCAGAACCTCTCCAACTGATATTGCATGGGTCCTAGGGACCGAAGAACTACGTAGGGGCCACTACTCGTAGCCGAGAACTTATGGCGCGTGGGGTGGTGCCAGGAAACACGTCGCTTCACAAACATGTACAGCCAGAAGAGGTCGAGCGGGTTCTTCGAGGCCGTCGGACACGTTGTGATCGGCGTGCGGCGCACCTCCACAAAGGCGAGCAGCTTGTCTAGTCTTCTTCGACGAACCGTGTTGTCGTCCATTTCATAGAACTTGCCGAAACTAGCCGTTTTCTTCGAACGATAGGTTTCCTGATGCGGCCGATGAGTATTAAATACTGGACTTGCAGGGGTGCGTGGCCAGCTGGGACTGCCGATCTCGTGTTCTTCGTGCACCGAGTTCATGCTCGCAACACCTGGAGAAGACACGGTACTCTGAGGCGTCGTGGGATGGTTGTAGTGGCCCATGTCGTTCTTGCGAGACTTGGGCGTCGTGCACTGCGGATCCTCGCCGGACGCCACAGAAGCACTGGGGAGGGTCGACTGCTGTGAGCCCTCATTAATCGGCGTGCCATCGGGGCCAGTGGTGACAACATTGAGGGGTGGAGACGTGGACCTCTTAGCGGGGCCCGCGATGTCCTGGGCGCGGACGGCTTCGGCATCTGACTGGGAGTGCCGGAAGGGCCTGCGGGCGACGGGTACGGTACCCGGCTCGAGGCGGATATGGTGAGCCACATCGGGGATGCGGCCGACGTCGACGTCGTGGGTTTGTTGTAGTCGGCCAGGGGTCCGTCGGTGGACCGTGAGCTGGCGAGAGTGGCCAGGGGCCCGTCGATGGACCGTGAGCTGGCGAGGGTGGCCAGGGGCCCGTCGATGGACCGTGAGCTGGCGAGAGTGGCCAGGGGCCCGTCGATGGACCGTGAGCTGGCGAGAATCGACATCGACAGGGTGGCTGTCGTTATCCATCATCTCATGTGGCGGCGGGCCAGCGGTGAGCGGATGATGCGGGTTGGGCGTAGAGGTAGGCGGTGGCATCGGCCCATCGTCATGCGGATGGTTACTTTGTGAAAGGGTCGCCGGCGGCATGTTAGGCGGTCCCATACTGGGCGGCGGACCCATGCCGCTGAGGTGGTGGCCGACCGGTGGTGGGTCCATGTTATAATTGGTCGGCGGGCCAGGGCTGAGCGGCATCGACGACGGCGACGTGCCGCCAAAGCCCATCTTGTTGTTGTAACACGACTCGCGTGTCTCTGCGAGCTTTAGGACGCGGCGTTGAGCCTGCACCAACGGGACGGGCACTGGACGGCCAAACCGCGCGATTAGCTGGCGTCGGACCTCCGCCCATGTGATGGAGCCCATTCGTGGAGCTACGTCCATTGCGTACCAGTACAGCGCGGCTTGCACGAGGTAGCTCATGAGCATGACCACCTTCTCTTGATCTGTTTGGCTGTGACTAATCATTTCAAAGAGATTCAGCCACAACTCGGCTTGAATGACGGTCTTGTGTCCCGAGTATTTCTCGAGATCGGGAGTGGCCATCTTGGGACACGTGCTTCCTGAATCTTGGATTAATTTGGTATCTTCATAGATCTTGGGTATCCTACCGACTGCGCCAAATTGATACGTAGGTTAGCTGTCAGGGCCAGGTCGGAAGCACGAATGCCGCTGAGAGCTGCCACACGTCATCAGGACAGCTCCCTAGAGATCCTAGCACCCTAGGATCTCTAGTTAAGCATCCTTAGCGCGGTCAAGTCGGCGGTGCTCGTAGCCCCAATCGCCGCTAGAGGGCGCCGGAGCCAAAGGTGGCTTCAATATCAATCACTAACAATAAATTTCACCAAGATATTTCTCTAAACCTGTGCAATCGGTCAACTTCAATTTCAACCATACCATAGACAACATTGCGTACAACATTTTAGCGCCATCATTGATTAAATCATTAAACTATAACTATTATTGAATCTTTAATCTATTTTCATTCCTTAATTTAACATTTATGGAATAAGTATTTCTAATATTTAATATTTCTTATTCTATTCTGATAAAGATAAATTCAAAACTACAAAAATCATAAAAGTTGGTCCAGTCGTTCTTGAGTTATAAATAGTGAAACTTAAACGATTTTCTTTTATATATGTTACGGTTGAATGTGAGAAAACGGTGGTACACATGTGTATAACCCATAGGGCCTCGGAAAATGTAGGTGGTCCATGCACCCATTTACCACTAAATCAGCCTTGAGTTTAAACTCGCTGATCAAAATTTTAAAGATCGCTAATCTCAATACAGTGGAATCCCGGTAATCCGACAATCACTTTGCAGGGCAGTGTCGGATGAGTGAATTTGTCGGATTATAGAAAACTGCCTAAGACTTACAGACTTACAGTCCGGAATTTTTTTCAAAAGAGTACCTTGTAATCCGACAAATTACAAATCCTAAAGTACAAACATATGGCATATGATCATGTCGGATTACAAGGTGTGTCGGATTAAGCAGTGTGCCTTTACCGGGATTCCACTGTACTTGAAAATATTGAAATTCCTAAGTATAGGAAAGTTCGGCTAGAGGATACTGCCCGAATGCATTTATATGAAATTTCAAATTACGCTCGAATGACTGCACCAAATTTGATAATTCTGTCTTTCAAATGTTTCTCACAATCAGGACAACGCCTTATTAAAAGAAAATTTTTAAAAAATCAATTGCAGTTGTAAATGCTGATTACGAAATGATTACGATCAGCCAGCAGCTGGTAACTTCAATACATACGATTAGCGCCTCTTCCGCTAGAGTAAAACGTTGTTTAGTCTGTTTAGACTACTGCTCTTTAGGAGATTGCCGTGGTGTAATTAGAAGTTATCACTATGTTCAAATGAAACATTTCCGCTTTTTACACATTAACGGGTTAATTAAATAATTGGGAGGGGAATGTGCACATTTGCTTGTATGTTGTACGATGAACAAGGCGCAGTATTGCTATTAACTATCGACAGTTAAATTTATAGAAGTGCATTTGTTTTTTTTTTCTGGACAGGGATGTGGATACTTCTTTTTCTTGTTTTATTTTATTTTATTTATATTACGCGTGTTGCGCAGAGTGAATTTTAATAAGAATAGAGAGTTTATTATTTAAACGCTAATAACAATCCAGTGTTGCTTGATATTACATAGAACAGAACTACCCTTGACAAAGTAACGAACTTAACTAACTGTCTACTAAAGCACATGGTGGCTGGCAAGCCACTCAGCCACTTGGGGTGGGTTGCGCCACGCAACTTGAGAAAGAGCGCAAATATGCTACAGATATTTACTTAATATCTATAACATAAAAATGAATCGCAAAAAATGTTGGTAACCGCTTTACTCAACAACGCCTAGACCAATTTGGCCAATTCTTTTTTTAAAGTGTTCGTTTAAGTCAAAAGATGGTTTTGACGGCAAGAAAAATTTGAATAATTGCCGGGTAAACGAGGAAAAGCGAAGTATTCTTTTTTCAACTGATAAACGAAACAAATTCCGTAGCCTTCTTCGATTTATTTTTGATTCATTGTTTTATATCGTGTTTTGCGTAAAGTGTTTTCTACTGAGTTTTCTTTCGTCAACTGATAAACGAAACAAATTCCGCAGCTTTCTTCGATTCATTTTTGTTTGATTGTTTCATTTCGTGTTTTGTGCAAAGTGTTTAATTATCTATGATCGCTAATAGAGCGAGAGCCAGTGACGGCCAGACTTTCGTCATTTTAGGAAAGATGAAATTTTGTCCATGTGTTTCTCCAACACAGGTAAGAACGATCCCCAATTATGAAACCTGGATCGTGGTTCCTTTGGCAGTTAACAGCTAACAAAGATGTAAACTTGATGACCTATGTTTCGTTATTTTAGCAAACTCCATTTTTGCATATTTTGTTCGTTATTATAACATGCGCTGCTCATTGCCAGTCACCTGGTATGGTTCCAACCGTAGCCAGACACCCCTAAAGTATATTATATTTTAACTTTGTTACTTTCGTTATATTAGGAAAGCTGAATTTGATACACATTATACAGAGAGCTATGAAACTGTGTTTTCTTTCGTGCCAGACAGTTTGGTCGGTTCTATCATCTTGCCAGACGCATTGAAAGTGTATAAAAGTTGCAAAAGTTAAATTTGCTTCATCAAACGGTTCAATAAAGAAATTGAAGATAATAAAAATTAGTCCGGAATATACTGGATTATAACTTATAATAATAAATAATTTATTAGTCATACAACACAACCAACGTTTTTTATATTTATACTAGCTGACCTGGCAAACTTCGTACCGCCTTATTTATTTTTTTTATTTATTTAAACTTTATTACACAAAAAAATAATATTGTACAAAAGGCGGACTTAATGCCGTAAGGCATTCTCTGCCAGTCACATCGTTAGCGACCCGCCCCGGCTTCGCACGGAAGTAAAAAAACCGCATCAAAATCCGTTGCGTAGTTACAATGATTTAAGCATACAAAGGGACAGACAGAGAAAGGCGACTTTCCTTTTCCAAACAAAAACATCAACCGGTCAACTTCAACCCACACACACATACACACGTCTATGCTTGGGGGGGGAAGACTTTATCTAAAACCTTTGTCAAAAACTTTAATAACCTTATTGTTTGCGCGGCGGGTATGTCACAAATTACAACAGATTACTAAATAAGTCACAATTAAAGTTTCGTTCCAACACTGATTTGGATTGCGGTTTCCTTTAAAAATGTAACGTTTCACGCACGTCTATGCCTAGGGGGAAGCTACGAATTGCACAGAGGGGAGACGGAGATAAAAAACATTATATTTGTGTGCTCTTTTTTTCCCGTAGGCTAAACCATATAAGCGAATATGTTTGTTTCCTTTTAGTGTCGTTTAGTGTTCTCTAAAGGAGTTTTTACTTCAGAAAGTATCCTAGTAACCTTCTCCAAACAAAAACATCAACCGATCAACTTCAACCCACACGTACACACATACACACGTCTATGCGTGTGACGGGGATAATAGAAAACTTTGTATTTACGATATCACAAATAATTAGCAATAAATTAAAATTGCGACTATAATTTGAGATTTAAACTATCCTATCTTTCAAGTTGGATCAACTGCACATGGTGTGCGAATTTTATTATAATCGGTTAAGTGGTTTAGGAGTCCATTGAGGACAAACATTGTGACACGAGATTTATATATATTACTAGTTAACCGGGCAAACGTTGTTTTGCCATATAAATTATTTCAAGTTTCTAGATAAATTTTAGTGTAGACAAAAAGTAACTTACTTATTATAAAAAATAGGGGTTGGTGATAAGAAACCAAAAATTGTATATTTTAATAAAATTAATTAAAACACATTAAAAAAATAAAAACAAAAAATTTCGACCAAAATTTAAAAAAAATTAAGGGTGAACAACCCTTATCACTTAGAGATATGAAGTTACTGAATACGCATATAAAAATTTTCTTTGAGCGGGATGAAAAATGATTAAATTACTAAAATTACTAAAATGGCTATAAAGCCGTTTCGGAGGAGTATGGAAACAAACACTGTGACACGCAAATTAACAAGTCGCAGTATTGCTATTAACTATCGACAATACTCTTTAAATTTAAGTGCATTTGTTTTTTTTCTTGGCTGGGATGTGGAAACTTCTTTTTCTTGTTTTATTTTATTTTATTTTTGTTATAAATCTTCTTCTATACTATAAAAATGAATCGCAAAAAGTGTTGGTAACCGCTTTTCTCAGCAACGCCTGAACCAATTTGGCCAATTCTTTTTTTTAAATGTTCGTTAAAGTCAAAGGGTGGTTTTGACGGCGAGAAAAATTCAAATAATTGCCGGGAAAATGGGGAAAAACACGTGTGTTATCATATGCATTTGGCAAAACACCTGCCAGGGGACAGCTGCAATTATATTTTATATGCTTTGTTCTCTAAGTTCACTCCAGACTGCAGCTGCATCATTCTTGCAACGTTAGCAGGAATATCCCCAAGACCTTCATTTGCTTCAGCTTTGTACTCGTAATTCATTCGCTCTTGAGATTTTGTGCAAGTTACACGGTAAATAAATCGTAAAATCAGCAAGAGTTTTGTTCACTGCATACCTCATCCATTTAAATATAGATATAAATCTAGAGAACCCATGTTTTTCACAGGGTCAATTGTTGTTTGTTGTTTGTTTATGCGCCAGGTAATCAAACAAAAAACATCGTATATCACAAAGCACTACAATGAAATTAAAACTGATATTTGTAATTATTTGAGCCGAGTAAAAAATAGGTAGGAACAAAAAAACTGCCACATTCTAAATCTGACAGAACGAAGTCTGTCGGGTCCGCTAGTATATAAACTCAAATAAACTTTTCTAGATGTAATTGTACCTGTATCAGCACTTCCCTAATTTCTTTTCCTTAATGCCGCAATTTTTAGTACCTTCAAGCAACATTCCCCAAAATAATACGGATAAGGTACACATTCCCCGGTAAATGTACGTATAAACTTTGGTTAAACAATGTACGTTTTATACGCATTTACCGTAACATTTACTTTAGCTCGCCCACCCAATTTGCTACAGCTTTTTATTTCGTAAATACTCCTGAAAGACTTCTTTTACTATTGATGTCTGTTTAAGCTTCACACTGTTGGTTGTACAGAGGTGAATTTCACCTCGATTAATAATCGTTTTATCACAAATTAGCTGCCTGCTTCATCAAACGGTTCAATAAAGAAATTGAAGATAATAAAAATTAGTCCGGAATATACTGGATTATAAGTCGCACAACACAACCGACGCTTTTTATATAATATTTACCTATAATATAGGTGTAAAGTAAAGGTTTCACGGTTGAGGTTATGTTCTGGAAACACTGGTCTTAATATTCATTTATTTAAAACGTAGAATTCTTCACATTACGACACAAATTAGTCGTATTGCAATCATACTTTCACATCTGATATGTTGTGACAACATAAATTTTTAAATTTATTTTAGTGTAATGTTATTTTTAATTATGTGATTATAATTTCCCATTCAATGTCCTCCATACTCCACGCTCGAGCTCCCATTTGACGAAGTAATCAGTCATTTCTGACACGGCCTTCACCAAACTAATCTAATAACTTGTTATCAACGAGAAGATTTGGTAGTCATGTTTTGGACGTTTTGAAGACCGTTAGAGATAAATAAAAAAACTAGCGCACACGCTTTGCGACGCATCAAACAAAATTAAGTCTTATGTCATAAAAAGAACTGCAAATTTTAGGCTTGAGCGATAACCTTTCGCACATTACATTTACAGATATTGTATGTATGTATGTATATTGACGTTCTGAACCGTCCATATAAAAAGAAGCGGCCGTTGTGCATTTTGTAGAAAGTGATCAAATTGCAAAAATGAAGCACATTGTAATTGCATTGGCGTGCATCGTCGTCGCCATTTCTGCGCGGCCATCGCCTAACTTGTTGTGTGGTACACAAAATCAAATAGTGTGTTCTATGATGCCATCCGCTCAATCAGTTCCAGTTATGCCGTTATCAACAAATATTCGACAGACCTTCGACTTAGGTAATAATTTTTAATGATTGTATAAATTTAAGTTAAAATAATAACATTATATTTCTAAACACAGCTCCTACACATCTGCCATTACAATCTGCGCCTGTTGCTGCTCCGAGCCAAGATGCTTCCTTCCTGGTGCAGTATCAGATGCCAACGCCGTCTTCAAATCAACAAGTTGCACCTGCAACCAGCTTTTCAAATCAATTCAATCCAAATGGTTTAGTTCCACTTAATAGCGGTGGCTCTAGTTGGCCAGTTCAAAGTAATAATGTGGCACTGCCATATACCGGCGTCTCTAGTTTACCAGTTCAAAGTAATATTGGTGCACTGCCATTCAACGGCGTCTCTAGCTTGCCAGTTCAAAGTAATAATTTTGCACTGCCATATACCGGCGTCTCTAGTTTGCCAGTTCAAAGTAATAATTTTGTGCAGCCATTCAGTATGCCAACCCAGGGTCATGCTTTACTAACTCCAATGCAGACCGGCAGTATACCTACGCAAAATGGCGGGATGTTCATGAACTCGTATCCACAACAACTCAGGCCTGCATCAACCAGAACCTACCAAACTTACTAAATATTTACTTTATTTGTTACTTTTTTAAATGCCGTTTATTAATAAATGTACCATCATCAAATTCCATGACCCATATGACCAATCTCCACATTAAACCTCCAGATCGCAAATGATGCTATGTTAGCCGTTGGTCTTGCCAAATAAATAAGATTGTAATAAATTGCGTAATGATAGGTCACGGCACCGGAATTGATAAAAAATTACAATAAATACCAGGGGACAAATGGCAAAAAAAACTAGTTCAATCATGAGAACATCCGCTATCGTACTGTTAGCTACAAGCTTCATGCTTGTGGCTTGCCTCGCTGAATTTACCTATGGAGACTGCGGCAGCGACTGCTCTAGCGATTGCGAAAATTGCGTCACCTCCAACTGCGGAGACTGCTCCAATAACTGTGGATGCACTACACGTGTATGCCACCAATCTTGCGCCGTCCGTTGTCAGCAGTGTTCCAGCACCTGCAGTTCATCATGCAGGGGAAGGGTGCCCGACTCAGCACCCGAAACAATGAAGCAGAGACAGGAACAGCATGATTTGGCTTCTGAAAGATCATCAAACACTGATTTGAAGAATGATGCCAACTCCAACGTTACATCCATCTTTGATATTACATCAAGTGTAAGCAATAACAACACCATTCATATGCCTGTGGAGTACACTTTCAACCATCACACGAATGTGACTGTAGTTCCTGCGCCGGCTCCAAATATCCACATCAATGTTACTACTGGCGGTGGTTCGAGCGAGCCCAGAGTGATCACTTTACCTTCTGCAGTTTCCGCACCGAATATCATTCCACACAATCCAAATGGTTCGGTTGTCAATATAAATCACACCACAGTTACAACTTCGGCTGGCCAACCATGCTGCAACATTACACCCAGCAATTGTCAAAACCCTAAATCCTGTTCGGAGACGGTATGCGGGCCAAGATGCAATCAGCAGCCCTACCCTGGTTTCGTTCAACAACCATGGCAAGTTCCTGTACAGCAACCGGTGCAGTACCCAGTACCACAACCGATCCAAGTCCCTGTACCGCAACCAATCCATGTTCCTGTACCACAACCCTACCCTCAACCTTATCCAGTCATTCAGAGAGTAGCGGTCCCTCAACCATACCCAGTCGTCCAAAGAGTACCAGTCCCACAACCTTACCCCGTTGAAAGACAAGTCCCAGTGCCGCAACCGTATCCAGTTGTGCAAAGAGTGGCAGTACCTCAGCCCTACCCTGTTGAAAGACAAGTAGCAGTGCCACAACCCTATCCAGTGGTTCAGAATGTACCTGTTCCCCAACCATACCCGGTGGAGAGGCAAGTTCCTGTCCCCCAACCCTACCCTGTTGTACAAAGAATACCAGTACCTATCCCTCAGCCTTACCCTGTTGAGCGTCCAGTGCCAGTAGTTCTTCCACAACCACCTCCAGTATACACACAACCTGCGCCAGTATATACTCAACCGTCATGTTTGCTCAACACGCTACAAGGCGGCCAGTACTCGGCATGTGCGCAAACTCTCGAGAACCGACAATTGTTTGGTCAAAGCTCAGCTGTGGCATTAGATCAATGGAGTCAAAGCGCCAGACGCGCTGATGGATGTATCACGCTAAATCAGTATCCGTGGACTCAATGTAATCTCCAGCAAACAGGGGTAGTAGGATTTGGAGGCCTACCAAGCGGTAGAATCCTACCAGGTGTGTAAAAACAATCTTTAAGGTGTGTTCAAGTAGGTATACATTTGATAGCATATTATAAATTCACAATAAATTTTTACTTGCAGAACAACGCCTCGCAGAAGAATACGGACGCAAACTAAATTGCAAATTAAGGCAGAATGCATTGAGGTGTACATAATAACTAAAAATTTTGTTTACCATATTTCGGAAACCGAAACTTTCTCAATAAAAAAGTCTTGAAAACCTTTAACGACGCCTTTCGCTTGATACCATTCGACGTTTCTCGATTGTATTGATTGAATCGCACGCGGCACAGTAGTCTTACTTGTATCACCGTAAACTCGTAAATTTTCGCAGCATGTGTCATGCTTCTTGTCGTAGTTCAACGTGATCACCGTATTGCAGACGTTTGTCGGCACCACGAAGTTTTTATAATGCTCAAAGTAATCATCTTCATGTCTGAGGACACCAACTTTTTTCACCATAATAAAAGTGTTGGTTACTTGGATTTGATGACGCATTGCACTCAGCCATTGGTCTGATAGAAAGACATTTCTGTACAAAATCAACAAAATAAATAAATACATTCTAATATTTTTCAAAAAATAGTCAAATAATACCTCAAAACCTTATGCAACTTCTTTTGCAGCATATTTTTATGATTGCTTTCAATATGACCCTTAGCAAGATCTGGAAATTTGATGGTGAAGACCTCTTTGGGTGTGTAGGGTGTTGATCCAAAAAGAATGACTACCTCTTGCACTTTTTGACAACTACTCATCAATGAACTTAGATTCGTCGTAATATCTTCCACGCTTCTGAATGCATTCGACGCCAAATTGAAATACTTCTGCACTATGATTGATATACTGTGTGAATGTATGTTTGGCTCAGGTTTTCTTTTACTCAAGGCATTCTTCAGCCATGAATATGGATATGGAAGTTGCGATTTTTCGTAGAGCACCGCTTTGAGAATTTCGATGATTACAGAAACGCATGTCTGCGGCGTAAGAATCATGTCTTTCATATCAACGTTGATATTTCTCGTCTTAGGATTGACCACATTATTATCACCAAAACAATTTAATGCTTCCATTTTATTTTAATTCTTAATTTATTGTAATTAATTAGCACACACTAATTTATGGCTTTTTGTTAACTGGGAAATTTTAACATTTTTTATAGAGTATTCTATTTAAAAAATTAGACAATCAAACGTAAAACTTCATTTGTAATTTTGTTTCATATCACACTACACTAAACTTTTTTGGTTAAGAAATAACGGTCTTGACATTTGAAATTAGCTATCTTGTTGCGGTGTTGTTGCGCGTGCGCAACAAAATATACCAAGCGTTTATAAACGAACAGTAGTTATAATATGTAATCCATTGTTATATTTATTTAAAATTGTACGTGGAAGTTATTGATGATGCCATCGAGGCGTAACAAGTATTCAATTGACGTCAAATTTTAAATAAATATATACATATTTAAAAACCGCGTACGCTTGCAATAACATTATCTTCATGAATACCTACATCTTTATATTCCAGAAACTGCATGCTGAACACCCCGGTACCCGAAGTTAGTGTTCGAATTGTAGTAGAATAGCCAACCAATTCAGATAAAGGTGTTTCGGCGACAACCATTTTATTTTTACCTTTGACTGTTACATTTTGAATGGTGGCACGTTTCCGACTTAAGTCGGCCATTACAGCGGACAAGTGTTCTTCAGGCAGTATGACTTCCAGGTTCATTATTGGTTCCATTATTGCGGTCCCGGACTTTTCAAGCAACTATTAACAAAGTAATATTTATCATCAGTGTTTATAAGTGCAATAATATAGTCAGCACAAAAACTGCGCTTGTTTCATCGTTCTTTTCCCATAAAAGAGTTAAATGCAAAAACGATTCACACGTTTGTGGGGCTGACTTAATATTCGAATTCTAATCTAATTACTTAACTCTATTCAACTTAATACAATCAATCTCCTTTGATTTCGACCACGTTTTACAGTATTTAATCACTTCACCGACTTTCAGCAACACTTGACTTCAAATCTGCCGTGTTTACAACTTCTTTGTATTTTAAACCATACCAACAACAATAATTCTCATGCATACCACCTTTATTTGAAATATCACTGAATTCACACCATTCATTCAAACTACTTCCCACATGTAACAGAGTAAAAATGTCCTTTACCTTTCTAATGCACTGTGTGGTAGTAGCTGATATCACAGATTCAGTTGTCCCGCGTCCAATGGAAAAATGATGCAGAATCAATTGCACGCCTATAATTGGAGCGCCCACTTTAGCTCCATGCGCTAAACCAATCTCAACACCTTGCCGAATTGCATTCAAATGCTTCGGATATAAATTCGCTAAGTTACTAGCGGCATCCGGGGATTTATCAAACTTAAGTATATCTTTCACCTCGCCATTCGTAGGCACTAATGAAATGCTTATATTCACGGTTTGCTTACTGCTACCAATTTTGTTTCGTAAACAAAATCTTCGCGCACTGATGAAAGTGCTGCTTCCCGATAGGAAATTTGTAATGGACCTAAATCTGCGTCGATTTTATACTCTTTAAGTATGCGATCTTTGATTATTTCAAGATGGAGTTCACCCATTCCTTGGAAAACAAAATGATTTTGAAATACTCTCGGACCTTATATACAATCATTTACCCGCTAGCACAGTTTGTCCGGTATCCTCAGCGTGTGTCACCCTTATACTTGGATCCTCCCGCTGAAGTTCCAGCAGTGCTTGATCCAACGGTGCTTGAAACGTCAAACTCGGTGGTTCAATCGAACAGAAAAACACTGCATCGGGTACAGTCACTCTTGAAACTTTTAATAACTCATCAACACCTTGTTTTCCTCTAGCTTGTTGAGCGCTTCCCACGGAATTTGTGATGAAGTCGCCTGCAATTGTTTGCTGTATAAAAACTTCGAATTAAAATAAAGTAGCAACAAAGTAATAAAACACAAACCTTTAATCCAGTAACAACTGCAATATTTCCACAACCAACTGTTTCAACTTCATCAAAATCATTCGCATGTGCCATTAATAACTTAGTAGTCTGTTCAGACGAATTCTTATCCATGTTGAACAATTTCTGCCCTCTATTCAACACTCCGTTGTAAATACGTAGGAAAACAAGGGGACCTTTTTGTTTATCATGTAATACTTTAAATGCCCTTGCTGCTAAGTTATCTTTGAATGCGTCGAACTTCTTTGATTGTTTTTCTGGTGATGGAAGATAAAGAATTACAGAATCCATCAATGGTTGAACTCCTATGTTTTTATATGCGCTGCCGCACAAAACTGGAATTAATTTCTTCAAATATATTTAATTATTATAATATTTAAAACTAGTTACTACTTTCTAAATAGTAATTATATACCTGTGAAGTCATAGCTCGTGCAATGGCTGGAACAATATCACTAGTCTTGATATCATCAATAGTTTCTTTCTCAATAATAATATTTGCCAAACAATCATCATGTTCAGACACAATATCGATTAATTTCGAACGTGCAATATTTATTTCATTAAGAATTGCACCATCTTCATGAGTAATATTTGATTTTGTAAGTGAATTGTCCTTATCATCACTGTACATTATTTTTTCTTGGGTTAATACATCAATCACACCTAATAACTTTCCAGATTGTTTGTAGGGTATTTGTAGTGGTAAAGCTTGAATATCCAACTTTTCACTAATTGAATCACAGGACATTTTATAATTAGCATCTGCCCTGTCCATTTTATTTACAAATGCAATGCTGGGGATGTTGTACTTTTGCGCTTGTCTCCACACTGTTAATGTTTGTGCTTCAACTCCTAAATATAACATCTTATAATTAATATGTTGTTTCATTTGAAAATTAGATATTCATACCTGCTGAACCATCTAGAATTAATATAGCCCCATCCATTACATTTAATGCTTGCTCAACCTCCATAGTAAAATCAATATGCCCAGGTGTATCAATTAAATTAAAATGATGCTTTTTCCATGGGAATGTTACAGCAGCTGATTTTATAGTTATCCCTCGATTCCTTTCTTGTTCCATGTAGTCTGTGACTGTATTGCCATGATGAACTTCTCCCATTTGTTTGATTAATCCAGAGAAATATAACATCCTTTCTGTTGTTGTAGTTTTGCCTGGATATAACATATATTTTATAAATATTGTTTAGTTGCCACATTAATTTAATTTCAAACCTGCATCAATATGTGCCATAATACCAATGTTTCGAATGTTTCTCATATTTTCTTGCAGATATTTTCTTGTAGAATATTGCCTGTAACATTTGATGTTGCTTATTTTCCTCAATTTGAGGATTTGTATTCTAGAGAGAATCATTTTGTTTAATTAGTTAATCTAATATTATTCACTAGTCACAATCAGATGATACAAAAAAGTTAACACATCAAAAAGATAGGTTAATATCAAGAAAGCATGAGTAAACATGCAACATGAGATCCAAAGCTCTGCTCCCTCTCCTTCAAAGTGAAATAAATTAAATAAGTATAAATTTAACTCACGGGCGCCGCAAAGTCTACTTCAACATTCGTTTGTGCCAAAACTCATTTCCACACCACCATGAGGTAGAGTACGTGGCGCGTTTTTTATCGTGGTATCCCCAGCAGGCCTAATCTACACGCACTATTCCAAAATTTATTGGATTATCTTCCGATTCGCTCTTCGCGATGGACCAGGTGTTGTGCGTTAATTGTTTTCAGAACCGATCGAAATATCACAGGTAAAATTTTCTGCCATACTATCCGCGATGGGATTATCGTTTTCAATGCTATCTTGGTTCTCGAGTTCATCGTACGTGTGCTCAAAAACGGTAATCGTATTTAAATACAAATTACTAATTTACTTTTCTTGCCTTCTCTTGGGCAAAGATTTCAATAATTTTGTCGTACTCTAGTTTTTTAAAAATATCATTTTCTATAGACATTAATGCGAAGTCATTTAAGTGCTCTTGTGAAAGACTATTGCGCAGATAGTTTTTGGCTCGTTTTAAAACTGAAAATGTCCTTTCTCCACTTGCATTAGAAACGGGCAAGGTCAAAAAATTTGCAGTATTGTGTGTATATTTGGAAAAGTTAATTTTAGACCATTACTTAATGTTGCATACATTTCATGTGGATCTCTAATATTTTCTCATTTTAGAAAATGAGTTAACTCATCAGTGAAATAGTCTGGCTCAATATCTTTTTCATACTTAGACAATAATCGCTCTACACAATTATTAGTCTCAACACGGCTTAATTTTAAATCAAAGAAAATTTTAAAATCGTTAAGAACATTGATATAGACATCGCCCCTTCGAGTAATTTCTGATGTTAATACATCACATACAATATAAAAATGTTGACAATAAAATTTCTTGACAAAAATGCTGTATCATTTTTGTTCGTTTCATCATATGGATATTTGCGTTTTCTTTGTCTCATCTCTTTATAAGAATGATGAGCTGTTAGGATTTAGCCTCCTCTTTAACAGTTTCGAAATTATTTCTGACCTCTGTTATAAATTCGTTTAATGATTTTAATAAACTAACACTATTAAGAATAGTTGTCTTTGGTTCCTGTAAGTATTTGCTGGTAATTTCAATTCTCTGTAGGAGTTTGTTCCAGAAAATTGTTAACAGTGCCGTCTCAAATTGATCGAACTCTTTTGAACTCTGTTTTTTTAATCCAACTACCACCCCAAAAATCTAGATAAAAATTGTAGGAGGATAAACGTTGGTACAACGTGTTCCGCAGATGTGAAAAATGATAGAAAGACGAAATAATTAATATTCCAAAAAAGAGAGTTACCCGCTATTTTACAACCTCAATGGAATATTCCTCAACTCATCTCCTCCACAGATGTTCGAAATTTAAAAAAATTGGCAATATACTACTCGCATTATAGCTACAACTTTCTAATGCAATATTCAAGAAAAGGTCACAAAAATTCGTGGCAGAAAACATCCAAATTTTATTTTAAACAGTTTGTCATAA
This sequence comes from Dalotia coriaria, assembly GCF_025399875.1. Taxonomy (NCBI): domain Eukaryota; kingdom Metazoa; phylum Arthropoda; class Insecta; order Coleoptera; family Staphylinidae; genus Dalotia; species Dalotia coriaria. The sequence continues at coordinate 8,136,887 of NW_027045451.1, forward strand.
AGAAATAAAATCGGAGATAAAAAGTTTTAAGTCAGCTATATATCCGTGACGGTTGCTTTGCGGACACGTGTGAAATGCCGTTTTGGGCGCCAAGTGAAAACCAATACGCTATTCATAAAGGCTGAGGTCAAAACCAACTGATGAAGTATTTGTGGAATTACTATGTCTATATGGGACATATAAGTGCCAGGGGCCCCTCAGGCAGCCGGGGCCCTAGGCGCGCGCCTAGTGCGCCTAGGCCGTAATCCGCCACTGAGCTAACTCTCAAATAACAATCGATATGACTGCTTGAGTAAGGTTAACTTTGGTTAGGTTTTAAAAATTCTTCTGTGCATTGACTCCAAATCAAATTGACAATTGCAATTGAAACAATTTTCTGTTTATCTAATGATGAAATTTTGTCATTACACTGATCACACCAGTACTCAAAGATCTAATCGATATTAAAAATTAGTTCAATTAGTCACGTAAGCAGGTAAGCACTCAAAAATAATGCCATGTTTAAGATTACATTTGTCTGTACCGTGTTCGGTTCAGGACAAAAAAAAAGTATAAAAGGCAAATGCTAAGGTGAATGAAAGATCAGTTGTTTTGAAATAACCGAACAAAATGGCTAAATTTGTTGCCTTCGCCGCCATTTTGGTAGCACTTGCTGTTGCCAATGCTGTGCCAATAAAGCAGGAGTCTGCAGCTCAAAAAGCACGTTATGCTATGAGCAAAACTAGTAAGTATTTATTATTAGTTAATTATTTGCAAAAAAATTATTTACAGTTTATGTTTTCATTAGGCTGGGTATCCATTGCAACCATTTCGACGACTGAAGGCATTCAGGACTACCCGATGGTCAATGTGAAGAGTACCGCTGACGCAGGAACTGGCATCCCGTATTTGTTCTTCTCTGATCTGGATCTTTCTGTAATTGACATCAACTCTAATCCCAAAGCGTCCATCCTCGCCACATTGGCTGATGGTGACTGTGTCGAAGGCAGCTTGGACCCTCAAGATCCTCGTTGTCCTAGGTTGATTCTGACCGGAACAGTTGTTAAAGTCGAAGATAGTCAAGAAGAGAAGCTGGCGAGATCTGCTTTGTACGCTAATCATCCCGATATGGAAATGTGGGCAGGTGGTAAGTGAAAATATTTTACAATAAGTTACATATGATATATCGTCATTCATTTTTTTAAACTTTAGTTCATGATTTCTACATTTCCAAGATGAACATTGAGCGTGTCACCTATTTAGGTAACTTTGGTGGTGCCGATATTATCGATCCAAGTGAATATTTGGCAACTAAACTTTAAATATTCTGTTGTTATCGTTATTTTGATGTGATATTTGATTAAATACCTGTTATTATAAACACACTCATTGACACTTCTTTTTCTTTTTGTACCGTTTATTAAATGGAAATTAAATGGACGTGGCTACCAGATTTTTGCCATTATAGGTTTGGATGCTCAAAGATAAAAGGACCAAGTAAAATTTGTACTTTTTCCCTAGTTAATGGATACTTAGAATTATTGCTAAATCTATGTGATGACTTTTGAAGCAGAGCGACAATCATTTTATTTAATTGATTTTTTTATCTATAGTACCAGATTAACATCACAATGTACGACTTAAGTACATGTTTTCTTGGTTGCCTATAATAATCAACTACAACTTTTTGTTCTTCTCTATTGAAACTCCATGCTACAATCTAGTCTCTTTAATAAAGTTTCTAGTCCAGTGATAATCATTATTATATTCTATTATCTCTATCGTGTTTAACTAGATGTTTCATTAATTAATACCCATATGCGCGTGAGAAACGAAAGAACCGCAACTCTGCGCATCCACATTACCACACACGTGCGCGCTCGACACACATGCGTGCAGTCGCAGTCTGAGCTTCCCCTGCAATATGTAATCCCAAAAAGAAGTGAAGGCAGACGAGCTAACAATCCTGTTGGCCACGCAAGGAGTTTGTTCTGTTTAATTCTTGTGTTCGTGCAGTGACATGGTGTCGAAACTAGCTGAAACAAATGGGAATCGCGCGCTTCTCCTACCGCGGTTTGACAGCTAACGACTTAGGTCAATTCAGCATACACGACATACGCGACGTGCCATTGAAACACATCGGAATGTGATAAAACCCATGTGATTATTACTACGAACCACATTAAACTAAGCCAAAAACAGTGTGTAACTTATATTAACTCGTTTTACTTTCATTTGGTTCCTCACAACTGATATAGTTCTAAGTTTGGATGATCGATTGTGAGTGAATGCATTGTGTGTACTTTGACACCATGAGTGTGACCAGCAGTGTGACTCTCACCGTGTGATAGGCAGTCTCTGACCACAAGTACTACAGCTGCTGTGCGTTTTCGTTTCTTGCTGGAAACCAAAGCAATTGAGCAAGTGTCTCAAACGGAAATGCGCGTAGTGTGCTGAATGACGCGGCGCGGAATTCCAAGCGGTGGACTCGCGCCGCCGGACTTTGCACCGATGCGAGCCGATCGTGCGCATCGCCGCGGCCGAAAACAAACAATCGCGGAGGCGTGAGCGCGCCACCGGCCCATCCGCCATTCCGGCGTAAGTTTTCCGCGAGCGCCCGTTGACATGAGTGACCAGCCGCGTCAGCGCCAGCACCAACAGGTGCGCGTTATCAACGAGTCCTCCATGGACTCTACTAATGCCAACGACATCGACAACATGGACGACATGGATGACCCACAGGTCAACAATAAGAACAATAACGAGATCGACACTGGTAAGTTTAGTAACATATAGATTAGGTTATGTTCTAATACTGTCAATGTCACATGAAATGACAGTCATACACTGCGTACATTAACCTCAAATTTACCAATCTGGTCAATCAATATTGACTGTCTTGTTCTTGATGCTCTTGCCGCTTCTTGAGTTTCTTGGCATCGTTACAAGCACTTTGTTGTCGTCCTGATAACATCACAATGACAATGACGCTCCCTATCGACATTTATAAATACTTTTGTATTAATTCTCGTTATTTCCAGTCTTGGGAGTGTATAACCTCAATAAACACTGATAATTGTTCAGTATATAAATACGACACTGGTAATGTCATTAGCAAGTCATCATTTGTATTTTAATACATTTTTTTCCTAGTAAACGAGGCAAAAAGTTTAAACTTTGAGGTTAATATCTTTTCTACGATTGGCTCCGCGTGTGTTTGAATATACGAAGAGGTTGTGACCTGTCGGCGTCGTTTTTATCAGGAGTATTTATGGAAATTTATTCAAGTTTACTCAAGTCGTCCTAGTGTCGCTCGAGTTTGTTGTTTTAATGCTGGTGTGGTCAATTTTGCACTTGGATGTAATAAAATTGCTAGAATTGTCTGATAAGAAATTACATTAAATTCACATGACTGTTGATTAATGATTTACACATAAATTAATCATTTTGCTAGAATAAATATATTTTATATTGGTGCTGATTCGTAATAGGCAACCAAGCGTACATTAATATACGCGAAACTTGATGTTAGATGGCATTCAGCTGTTCGCAGCTCACATAATTATGCAACGCTAAGTTTTCAGACCGAGTAAACGTAGTATCTACGTACGGATTGTAATTAATGCATCAATTGAACAATATTAGCATTAATAGCATTGTTTGATGGTCGTGGTGAGTTTTATGCGCATAATAATGATTTAGTCGGCGGCGCGCATTTCCATCAGGCTCGAAACCGTTGAAAAACTCGTTGGGCTCGGTGCTAGACGCGGGGTTATCGCGAGCGTGAACTGCGTCTAGACCCCGGATACAACGAGACGTCGCAAGCGACATGACTTAACTCCCGGTTCCCTCCCGGCATCACATTAAGTCATTCCGAGCGACACTAGATTGATGATGATGGTGGCGGATTCAGCCCTCAAGAATTACTCATTCATTCTACAGTACCGTATTTACTCAAAACCTAATGCATTTAAAACTCTCGTGTACATTTACAATAGGCAGCCAACATTGGCTGATGGTGACTGTGTCGAAGGCAGCTTGGACCCTCAAGATCCTCGTTGTCCTAGGTTGATTCTGACCGGAACAGTTGTTAAAGTCGAAGATAGTCAAGAAGAGAAGCTGGCGAGATCTGCTTTGTACGCTAATCATCCCGATATGGAAATGTGGGCAGGTGGTAAGTGAAAATATTTTACAATAAGTTACATATGATATATCGTCATTCATTTTTTTAAACTTTAGTTCATGATTTCTACATTTCCAAGATGAACATTGAGCGTGTCACCTATTTAGGTAACTTTGGTGGTGCCGATATTATCGAGCCAAGTGAATATTTGGCAACTAAGCTTTAAATATGCTGTTCGTATCGTTATTTTGATGTGATATTTGATTAAATACCTGTTATTATAAACACACTCATTGACACTTCTTTTTCTTTTTGTACCGTTTATTAAATGGAAATTAAATGGACGTGGCTATCACATTTTTGCCATTATAGGTTTGGATGCTCAAAGATAAAAGGACCAAGTAAAATTTGTACTTTTTCCCTAGTTAATGGATACTTAGAATTATTGCTAAATCTATGTGATGACTTTTGAAGCAGAGCGACAATCATTTTATTTAATTGATTTTTTTATCTATAGTACCAGATTAACATCACAATGTACGACTTAAGTACATGTTTTCTTGGTTGCCTATAATAATCAACTACAACTTTTTTTTCTTCTCTACTGAAATTCCATACAACACAGCTTCTTTAATAAAGTTTTTGGTCTATGAAGGTCATTATTATAATCTGTTATCTCTATCGTGTTTAACTAGATGTTTCATTAATTAATACCCATATGCGCGTGAGTAACCAAAGAACCGCAACTCTGCGCACACATTACCACACACGTGCGCGCTCGACACACATGCGTGCAGTCGCAGTCTGCGCTTCCCCTGCAATATGTAATCCCAAAAAGAAAAAGTGAAGGCAGACGAGCTAACAATCCTGTTGGCCACGCAAGGAGTTTGTTCTGTTAAATTCTTGTGTTCGTGCAGTGACATGGTGTCGAAACCTGCTGAAACAAATGGGAATCGCGCGCTTCTCCTACCGCGGTTTGACAGCTAACGACTTAGGTCAATTCAGCATACACGACATACGCGACGTGCCATTGAAACACATCGGAATGTGATAAAACCCATGTGATTATTACTACGAACCACATTAAATTAAGTCAAAAACAGTGTGTAACTTATATTAACTCGTTTTACTTTCATTTGGTTCCTCACAACTGATATAGTTCTAAGTTTGGATGATCGATTGTGAGTGAATGCATTGTGTGTACTTTGACACCATGAGTGTGACCACCAGTGTGACTCTCACCGTGTGATAGGCAGTCTCTGACCACAAGTACTACAGCTGCTGTGCGTTTTCGTTTCTTGCTGGAAACTAAAGCAATTGAGCAAGTGTCTCAAACGGAAATGCGCGTAGTGTGCTGAATGACGCGGCGCGGAATTCCAAGCGGTGGACTCGCGCCGCCGGACTTTGCACCGATGCGAGCCGATCGTGCGCATCGCCGCGGCCGAAAACAAACAATCGCGGAGGCGTGAGCGCGCCACCGGCCCATCCGCCATTCCGGCGTAAGTTTTCCGCGAGCGCCCGTTGACATGAGTGACCAGCCGCGTCAGCGCCAGCACCAACAGGTGCGCGTTATCAACGAGTCCTCCATGGACTCTACTAATGCCAACGACATCGACAACATGGACGACATGGATGACCCACAGGTCAACAATAAGAACAATAACGAGATCGACACTGGTAAGTTTAGTAACATATAGATTAGGTTATGTTCTAATACTGTCAATGTCACATGAAATGACAGTCATACACTGCGTACATTAACCTCAAATTTACCAATCTGGTCAATCAATATTGACTGTCTTGTTCTTGATGCTCTTGCCGCTTCTTGAGTTTCTTGGCATCGTTACAAGCACTTTGTTGTCGTCCTGATAACATCACAATGACAATGACGCTCCCTATCGACATTTATAAATACTTTTGTATTAATTCTCGTTATTTCCAGTCTTGGGAGTGTATAACCTCAATAAACACTGATAATTGTTCAGTATATAAATACGACACTGGTAATGTCATTAGCAAGTCATCATTTGTATTTTAATACATTTTTTTCCTAGTAAACGAGGAAAAAAGTTTAAACTTTGAGGTTAATATCTTTTCTACGATTGGCTCCGCGTGTGTTTGAATATACGAAGAGGTTGTGACCTGTCGGCGTCGTTTTTATCAGGAGTATTTATGGAAATTTATTCAAGTTTACTCAATTTACTCAAGTCGTCCTAGTGTCGCTCGAGTTTGTTGTTTTAATGCTGGTGTGGTCAATTTTGCACTTGGATGTAATAAAATTGCTAGAATTGTCTGATAAGAAATTACATTAAATTCACATGACTGTTGATTAATGATTTACACATAAATTAATCATTTTGCTAGAATAAATATATTTTATATTGGTGCTGATTCGTAATAGGCAACCAAGCGTACATTAATATACGCGAAACTTGATGTTAGATGGCATTCAGCTGTTCGCAGCTCACATAATTATGCAACGTTAAGTTTTCAGACCGAGTAAACGTAGTATCTACGTACGGATTGTAATTAATGCATCAATTGAACAATATTAGCATTAATAGCATTGTTTGATGGTCGTGGTGAGTTTTATGCGCATAATAATGATTTAGTCGGCGGCGCGCATTTCCATCAGGCTCGAAACCGTTGAAAAACTCGTTGGGCTCGGTGCTAGACGCGGGGTTATCGCGAGCGTGAACTGCGTCTAGACCCCGGATACAACGAGACGTCGCAAGCGACATGACTTAACTCCCGGTTCCCTCCCGGCATCACATTAAGTCATTCCGGAGCGACACTAGATTGATGATGATGGTGGCGGATTCAGCCCTCAAGAATTACTCATTCATTCTACAGTACCGTATTTACTCAAAACCTAATGTATTTAAAACTCTCTTGTACATTTACAATAGGCAGCCAACATTACTCATTAAAAAATTAATTATTATTCCGTTTGAATTTATGATTTATTGTACTGGTATACTTACATTTAAACTAAGCCAACCCTGTAAAATACCACCCGTATCTTAGAAATATATACCAAGTTTAACGAGATAAAAATATAAGCTACTCTTTATCTTTTGAATGTTCAATAGTTGATTCTTAATCAAATGTTGTAGCCTGTGTTTTTGTTGACATATTACATACAAATATTTGAAGACCAACATCGTAAACTAAATACAAATATCGAAAACCGGCCGGTCTTATCTGACTTACGCGCCTAGTGGGATTGTTCAAAGAAAGAACTGAAATCAAAGAATCAATATTGATTACATTTTATAATTTTACGTAAAACTGTATTCGACGTCAATCATCTTTAGGAATTTGTCTAGACTTGTGTCGAATTGACGGACTATAAATAGTAATTTCAGCTAAGTAATATTATATTAGTTGTTTCTATTTATTATTTATCTGCAATTTAAGCAGTTATTTTATTGTAGCATTTGTTGTGTTGTCAATAATAAGCAATGATTCATGTTAATTAGCGGGAACGTTTGTAATAAGTAAAAGAAAACTGGGGAGTCATTCGGTCAGTTCGTGTAACGTTATTATCAACAATACATATTTAGTGGTTTACACGACTGCAATGACAATTTGTGTGAACGTGGTGATATTTTTGGTTCACAACAATATCAATATCAATTGTTTTATTTGTGACGAATACTGAATACGATAGTTTTAATTTGCTTGTAATGTTGCTTATTAATTGCAATAATGAAGAAATTCTATATTAGGAACAAATACAATCAGTTTTCCAAAATATAGTGTTTATTTGTGTAATGCATATTTTTTTAAAGTTTTGCTACAATATATTTGTCTGGTTAGTTTGGCATGACGAAACTGGGGTTGCGAGTGACATTTTATTGTTTTGCATTTTTAGTGCATACGTTTTTAGTAGACATTTATATAACCAGTGTTAAATAAAATTAGGAGTTTTGCATTGGAAAAGTATTACAACACTGTAGTTCTCAACTGCCTTCAACACTGACAACCAGCTGAATTTATAGGAAGTAAAAATTTACCTCCCCCCATTATATCACTTAGTTCCTCTATCAACATCTACCAGTAGAGAAAATAGTAAACATTTTCCTTCGAATTTATTAGTTTCTTGTATTGTGGAGGGGATGTAGTTTACGTAAAACGCCTCTGCACAGCGCAAGTTTCGATCGTATTGTCTGTGCCTTCCGAGATTTATTCACTTGTTACATAATCTCATCTAATAAAAATGCATTACAGATGAAATAATTTACTAATGCCAGACTAATATATCATTCCGATACAGGTACTTATAGGTATAACATATTTTTTTAATACGTACAGTCACTGATATACTGATTATTCTTCCGAAACGTGCGTTATCACTATTACACTGGATAGATATCAGTCGATTGGTTGACGATTAGCTCAGCAAGGTTGTTGAGGTTAGTATGCGCACGGTTAGTTACACGAATTAAATCGCAATTTCTCGGAGAATTATTTACAATAAATTGAACTACAAAGATGAAGTAATGGAACGTCGGAACAAATAAAGTGTATTCATAGTTGCAATGACAATAATGACGTCGTAAAGCCAGTAATAATTTTAGTTTTTGGGTAAGTCACATAAACTTGTATTATCTAAGTATACTACTTAAATACTTAAATTTGTAAATGTTAGTGGTGGTGAAATGTTAAGCAAGGTGTAAAATATTATTTCAAATGCGTTTGAAAAAAGTATATTTAGTAACAAAAAACTTACATTTTTTTGTTTTAAGGAAAGTAAGTTTGAATTTTAAATGAACTGAATTGTGTATTGGGAACAAATACATACTGTTGTTTTCCAAATTATTGTTTGTTTGTTTGTTTATGGCCGCTGGCAAAATTTGCATAATGGCAGTTATGATTATTATTACGATTAGTTGATAACTTATTCGCGTTTGCAATATACTACATACACAGCACGGCGCTTGTCGATAACAACAGATAAATAAATAATCAGCGCGGCATGCCTTCGGCGGATGATCCGACTGCAGTTCTTGCTCGAGTTCAAAAAGAAATTTACAACGCGTGCCGGCAAAATGTTTATTATGTCAATGCTACTACTGATAAGAGCAGCGCGCTGCTACTGCTGCAGTGTAAACGGGTCCTATTTTATTTTGGTTTCGATGAGAAACCAATGAGTGAGTCTAAACATTGGTTACATATTTTAATTATTTAAGATTGCTAATTTCCATGTTTTCGCCTTCATAAGATCGTGCAGTAACGATTTGTTTACAGCGGAAATAATACCGAAATGATCCATAGATAACTCACATTAATATGTTTAAATTAACTATTTACCCAGATTTGCGATAGAAGCGGAGAAATTGCGTTGTTTTTAGCTTAATTACGGATTATTTTGAGCAATAACATATTAATTATAACTTTCTAAACATGAATCAACAATGATTATATGTAACGGGTTCTGCGACCTTGCGTTGGTACAAAAATTACCCTCAATTTTAATTTTTTCTCGTAACAATACGAAATCACACACAGAATTAATCTTAAATTAACATTTTTGTCACTTTTGAAGGCAATTGTAATAAATGAAGCAAAAGAAATAGTAACTTTATCCCAATAAATCAATCTAATGCAATAAAATGTGTTTATTGCTTCATCAGAGATAAAGATCATTACTTTTGTTTTATCACTACGCCACCAGAGAATACCCAGGATATTATTATGCAATAGAAGACAGTCGGAGACAAAAAATCTTGCTCCATCACTCTCTTCATTCACACATGTGCGATAACAACGTGTGGTCCAAAATTAAATTTATCAGTCGATGATAAGCGATACGACGGAAAACGAGCTTAGCGTACTTTTGAAAAGCCCTCGAGAATCTTCCAAGTCACATTACGTCAAACGTTTCTTTTAATCGAAAACAAAATAAAAAAAAGTATGAAACATATCTTATCAGACAACAACAATTACTAGGTGAATAGTTAGTAATAACATTTACAATTTGACATTACCATTGTGTTATCAGTACTTAATATTTTTAACAAAGATTACGATTAATTATGTGATGAAATTGTTATTAATTCGATTAATGTGTATTTTCGTAGTACTTTTGCTTCATTTGCACAAATGCAGCAAAAAATTTGAATTTATTGATTGTCGAAGTATTTATTAAGAGTGAAATACCGGTTGGTAACGTCTCCGCGGCCTCTCAGCGTGCGCTTTTTATTTTTTAATTGTTTACAACTTTATATGAATATTTGTGGTGGTGTTGAGGAGTGTGGTGTAGCAATGCGATGGCGATGGTGGGGTCAGAGCATGTCATATGCCAGAAAGTCATCGCGTATTACAATAAAAACAATCTGCGAAGGCGCCGTTGCCGCTATTTACCACTAATAACAATATGGTTGCCGCGCAATTTGATTCACATTTCTTAGAATCAAATGATAGATTTTGTTTTTAAACTTTGCTGATTACATTTTATTATATAATCATCTCATTTTTATTAAAATTTTTATCATAATATCATTTTAATGCCGGGGCATTCCAGTAAATCTTTAAAATCAGCCCTTATAATGTAGTACCCCACAAATTTAGATATAATTAAGACAAAATAAGAAATTATAAGAGAAAAATTACTACCTAGGGCCCAAATTTAATGATAAATGAAAATATAATTGGCAAACTCTGGGATTAGCGAGGTAAGTTGTTAAAAAATTGAAGTTTTTTTTGACGAAAGAAAAAAAATAATTAAACTTAGCAAAAACTTCGAAAAAATCCAAATTTTACTCAAAAAACGCAATTTCATAGTTTTGATTATTAAAAAAAATTTGACTACATCTTCGAAAAAATGAATTAAAAAAACGTATCTAATGGACAATTTTGGAAAAGTTATGGCTATTTAAAAATTTAAATGCCATTTTTTTGAAAAATTCTCGAAAATATTTTTCAAGGGGTAGAAAAGTTTCCGCTTAATCTAAAGGGGTCGGGTTCAAAAGTGGCTGATTTGGCATGGAATACTCCATTAATATATTGAAGGTTATGTAATTAAATAGAATATAATAGAATGACTTCGTGTTTTCACTTGAAGATTTTCTATTTATATATCCCAACGAATTTTCAGTTACTCGCGAAATATGTGAAACGAAAATAAAAGTGAATACCACAAATGTCTACTTGGGCAATCGCCAAATTATTGAACATGCGTTACTTTTCGCATGTTTACATCGTTTATTTTGAGCTAGACGCACGTTCGACGTGTTAATTCAGTTGCATAACTTGTGAACAAACATCAATAATTCAAATCAACTGAATTCAAACACTATCCAGACAAACAACTACCAAAACATAATATTTCTAATTTTATTGATACAATAAATTGCACTGGACGTTAAATACTAATTAATAATTTAATTAATTGCAAGTACAAAACTATTAAAATCATATGTAATGCGTGGTTTCTTTTGTTCAATTAGTGAATTTGTGGGTTGCACTTGGAGGTGATCACTGTAACGATAACGATCGCCCATGTTTAATGTTGATGGTTATGACTTACATTTTTTTACAACTTTTTACTGTTAGTGAATAGGTACATACTTAACTAACGCTGTTTTAATGTGTTATTTAACGCGCACAAAAAAGCATTACCTTTAGTTGGAAGAGTCACAGAACAACCAATAATGTTGAACATTGTGCAACTTGCAATTATTTAAAACGTAGTCGTTTAAGAATATGCAATAATAAATGTTGCAATTATTTCTAATTGTATTGAATAAAAATGGAGATTTGGAAGATTTTTTGAAGTACTTACAGGCATTCGAGCAAATAATGTGAGTCTAGGTTATATAAGCACCGGATGGTATTCTGACGCACTAATATTTACAGTATTAAAATTAAAATTTAGAAGAGGTTATTTTATTTTGCAAGAAATTACGTCATCATTTAATAAAAAAGTAAAACTTAATTATCTGTTTAAAAGTTTAGTTCATTTTAGTTATATTAGTCCCCCACACGAAATAAACAGAAATTGAAGTTGGTTGCCTATTTGCGATGACAAAAATTTCTATTCTTTAGAGGTTATTAAAGTGACATTCAGGAGTTTTAAGCAATGTACATTTTAATATGTACCTATATATAATCAAAACGTGATTTTATTAATTCAAAATTTTTAGAAGATATTTACCGTTTGTAAATTCAGTTTTGAAAGCGATTACTTACATGTATATCATTGTTAAATCTTTACATTTTGTTTTTGATAGCCTTGTTAGCATTGTTGGTTGCCTAACAAATAAGTCATAAGTACTTCTAAAAATACATTGTTACTACTCAATAAGTTACTATTATTAATATAATCAAATGTGATTATCTCAAATTATCAGAGATCACTAAAATGATAAAAAGGACGCGCGCCATTACTCCAAATCATATCAGTAATCAACACACAAGCCCACAAAATTTGAATACAAACCTCGGCGTGCTTCTGCTTGCGTAATAAACGATTATTACAATTTCTAATCGTAGGATTTTCAAGTCAACTCCACCACTCGATAACAATGAATTATAATCGATTCGAAAACAAAGCAAAACAACAAGAACAAGTTTTAGCAATTTTTAAATTTGTTAAATTTAAAAAAATTTAATGTACTTAAATTGTTATTTATTTATTTAATTGAATTTAGTTATTTAGTGGGAGGTATTGCATATATTGGATATTATATTATCGGGGTGGGTGGTGGAGTGGCGCCCCCACCACTTCCACCGCCAACAAAATGGAGACGAATCCGATACGGGAGTGTATAATACACACATGCGTTTTGTAAGCGGCGACTGAACGCCGACAATCAGCATCGCGAGCGGTAACACACGGTGACAGTTTGCAGTTGGCTCGCGGCGCGCATGTCGAAGTGACTTAGTTGTTGGTTGCGCTTAAGTATTCAGTTTGTTAGTGCACAGAGTACGGTCATCTCGATCGCGTCGAAAGAATTTGATAAGACTATATATACACGGAAGACTTAAGTCAGTCGTCGTGTCGCGATTGTTTCATTTCTGATTAAATGTTGGAATACTACAAGACACTCAGCGGGGCTGGCGGCACGTTCGGACCGAACGGCACTGAGGCGAATTTCGTCGTGGGCGGCGATATGTCGTTGGCGTCCTTTTACGCCGCCTCCTCGACGGGTAGTCCTGGTGAGATATCCATCTCTGACAGCGAAGTGGATGGAACCGATTATCTACTAAGCAGCACTATTCGCATGGAGGACAATATTTTTCACGTTCTAGGTGAGTGAAAAGTGGTTCACTCTTTGATAAACACTCTTGGGTTGTTATAGATTTGAGTTATATTTGTGTAATTAAATTAACAATTTTTGTATAACAAAGAGGTTAGGAAAATTTTGTAGATGATGTTTACCCAATTGAAATTTTATTTTCTTGTTAAATAATTATGAAAATATTCTCTGAAGTATACAAAAACTTTGTATACTGTGGGGAATTTTGTTTAATATCTTTATATTGGTTGATTTAATTTTATCAAATTTAATATCATTTACAAAAAGATATCCAGACTAACAAAATCGTATCATTAATTTTATTTTTCTGTTTTTTTTTACAAGTGTTTTGAAATAATTCGGCATAAGTACTTAACCAAAAGGATTTATATTTACGAGATTAACTGAATAAGTTAAGAAATTCACTCAAACGACATCTACACATGCAAAAGTTCAATTAATTCTAATTACGTGTATATTGCATATCAATCCCTAACACTTTAGATATTTTTCACTTGGAAAATATCAAAGTTCCGAAGTATACCAAATATCGACGAGGTTTTTCGCACATTGTATACCTTGGCAGTAAGAATCTGTTTGTATAATATATTAGAAGTATCTATCATTAAAGCGCATTTGAAACGCGTTGCATGCACACATACGCGAAGTCATTATTAACAGTTATTGGCTTTATTACCCGGTCGAAGTGATTGGCGTTTACGCACGAGAATGACGCGGCGCTTTTCTGTAAACTAGGCCCCAGAACAAAAACACTGCTAGGCGAATATTTCTCGATCTCGCCAAACACAAACTCTCTTTTCATGTGCATCACATCGATTTCAATAAGTTGGAAGAAAATAAATGTGTTGCTAACCGCTGCGAATAGCCAAAACCTTAAAAAATGCAATTTCTTTTTTGACGGTTCTTACACACCATTTTTATTAGCCACATTAACATTCGCAGTATAATGGGCAGCCATTTTGTGTATGCTTGTGTTTTTATCACTGTCAGTGATCAATGGCGTTGATGCGATGAATTTATTTTAATTGCAGCGAATGCAAATAAAACTTTTTGTCAAGATGCACGTCTGCACATTAATATATCAATTGATTAATAACTTTTCAATAAATTTTTACTTTAACGTCTATAGAAACCTGTTTTTCGTGGGTTGCTATACACTTATTCTCTTATATGTGGTTTTGTCGAGTTATGCAACACACACTACACACTTGAACAATTTTTTGCTGTGATAGGTTAATACATCATAGTTTCATAATTTCATAATATATCGTTTAGATATGATTGGGACTTTTCCTGCCCAAAACTTTTCTATACACAATAAACGATTGTAAGCAAATTGATAAGCGGCTTGTATTAAGTATTAATTTAAATGTGCAAACTCATTTTAATTTCCGATAGCCACTATCATCGGCTGAGAGATAACCTTCAAATGTTTACAAATATATCAATTTTTTCGTCTCGCGACAAACCTAGTTTTGTAGATATGTCGGATACATGTTTGATACGCTGATGCCGAACGATAAAATTATTGAATTGAATTGGCACGAAGCAAGGCGCATTAATCAGTCGAATGAAAATGATAATTGTCGATTGCGGCTCCAGTTGCAGACGGAGAATTTGTTAACTGATGCAAACTTATACTATTTATACTAACAAATAGATATAAGTATACTGTTTGGTAGATACTTTTCAAAGCATAAACACATTTCTAATCTAATACTTCAGTTTCATCACGTATATACGGTATATTTGATCAAAACAAATTTTTATAGATTTTTAGAAGTTTCAAGAAAAGTTTAGCAATAAAATAATGTAATTTTATGTTTATAAATGAGAAAAATAATATTAATTGCAATAATTGAGATGTAATGCACCAATTTTTAAGACGTTTTACTTCAATTAGCATTTCCAAGCAACTTTTACAAATAAATTAATTGAATTAATGGAAATAAGTTGCAATTTATGGTATCATAGATATTATTTATTATATTAAGCTTGCAAAATGATGTTTTTAGACAAATTAAATTCGAGATTGAACGATAAAATTAAATTCCTAAATTTACATAGTAGGAACCGAAAATAGAATAAGTCTAATTTATAGCATTAATAAAAAAAAATGTTCGTAAGTTGACGCATCAAAGACAATCATTATCATCAAGGCCTTGTCAATAATAATCGCGGCGAAATTGCGATGCAATTTGTGACGGCGTATAATTATTGAAATCTAATTTTGCGTATACGGCATATATTCCAGTTTCTAGTTTAACTATTTATTAATGTTGTGAATTAAATTGAAGAAAAAAAACTGGATGGTATTGATAACATTATAAATTTCATTGTTGTACATGTTATTAAAATACGCATTGAAGTGCTATTATAATTCTGTGTTTTCTTGCATATATTGGTGAAAACATTTATTTTTTTTAAAGTTAAACTTACCTATAGCAGTAAACTTATTGACCATGTTAGATTCTTCTAGAAATAATTGTTTTACGTAGAATCGGCTTGTTTGGAGTGAGTTTCTCATTAGTTATATACAGTATACGCTAAAATGAGACGAACAAAACGCAAAACAAAAGAAAGTCATTGATTATATCGACTTAATGCTACTTTATTTGACTGAGTTCGATATTTTATTTGGTTGCGAGTGTTTCAGGCATTTGAGATCAAAATAGGTGTTAGGAAGTAGTTACCTATATCAGTAATACACCGGGCGCATGTGTGAAACAAAAGCCTTGCAATTCTTGATAAAATTAGATTAAACGAATTAAACAAATTAAAGCAAAGCAAATCAGTCATCGATAGTCATAGATATCAGTATGTGCAATAGAAGTATACCAACCGCAGTTGGCCGTTGGTCGTTCGGCGATTGAGCACGTCGTGGATGCATCATGGCGATTAGAATGTGACACAACTTCAGCAACTACCGTTCGCGGATTACAATTAGTCATCTGTTTTGTTTATATTCGCGCTTGTGTGTATGGAGAACGTAGATGGATGCGATTAGTGTGCTTTGTTTAAATGGAATTTGTTGAAATGATTGTTTGGGCGCGTATTATTGTAAAATTAACAGTAGTGATAGTTGATTAAACAAAAGGAAACAATTTCTAATGTTTGGCGCTCTTGTGGAAACGACATGCACATATTATTTTCTTGGAAATAATAATTTACGATTAATCATATGTTCAGCTATGGCCATATATTTGCTATTTTATATTTAGTGATATAGTAGCGCCATCTTTTGGATTACAACACAATAACTACATATTATTCCTTCAATTTTTTTTTTCTATTTCCACATTTAATGTGGCAGTTATTAAACACCAGAAGTGGTAAACACGGACCGGCAAGGCCGTGACGTCACGGGCTTTAGTCACGGGGTAGTGCTTGCGCCTGCGCATTTGCCTACGGTGTCTTCAAAACTCCCGTTTATCCACTTGATACTTAATGTACTATTTTTAAATTATTTCATTTTAATTTCTGCTTTTTTATCATTTTTTTATTCGCTCTGGGTATAAATCAGTCACACGTTTTTTGCTGAAAATTTCGAAACTCAAATCTTTCGGCAATTATAAATAGTCAATGTGCGTAAGTTGACCTATCCTCTAAAAAAATTCCACCGACAAAAATACTCGGCGTTTCGTATTCTCCTTGTAATATACCAACTTCTTCACTTTTTTATTTGGTTTATTATTACTATTAGCCTACCTATAATCTCGCATATTAAAAACCTGTTAATTCGTTAACTCTTATCGATGATTAGATAATGTACGTTAAAATCTTTGTGAGATACGTCATGCTTGTGAGAAATTGTTTTCGCAATGTTATCAAAATTCAAAAATGGCCTTTAAATGATCTACAATGAAAGCAATGATTGCTTGATGTCAACGTTATCAGTACTTGATGGAGATTATATTGTATTATTAGACATTAGATATTGTTTGCTAAATTTTTGGTTATTATGGGTTACTTAACTACATAGCACTAGGATTGCGATACGGATTGTCACTTACCGCAATTGTTTGTTGATTTGACGCGATGATAAGATTGATCGATCGTCTATTAATTAATTTTTTTGTATACTTTGGATGTTTTAAGAATTGATTGGGAATTTTAAGAACTTTGGGTTAAAAAATATATTATGCATTAGTTTGAATAGAAATCCTGTTAAACTCAATAAATTCACAAAAATAAAATATTGAATATTAACAAAATATTAATCTGTATTAAATATTTTATTTAATTCAAAATTTTTGTAAAAATTATTTTCCATTTCCATTATTTAGACATTAGGCAACCAAAATTGCTCTCTTTGTTAAGACACAGATTTAATATTAATTTTTAACTCTTTGACTGTTATATTAACGGTCAATTTGCTCCAGCTTTTAATTAACCTAGAAAATTAGAAAATTTACTATTTTTAAATTTTTAGAGGTTATTTTGTAAAAGTATAAATTTACAGGAAACTGAGTTCCTTCATGTCTTGATTACTTTATTTTTTATGTCGGTTTACATTATATATTATCTTAAGTCAAAATGTCCGCTCTTTCTCTTGATAGTCTTGATTAATTTCAAGTCACTCGTTAGCAATTTATGATTATTTATCTCACTTTACTCAACTTTACCTATAGTGATTTAAGTCTAATTGTGACTTCTTATTTTCCACCTGTACAACTCCCCTTCAACATTTAAGATTTACTTATCTCTAACTTTGTGTTCAGTTCGTGACTCGGCAGTAATATTCACTCGGCTACGAGCGTGCACTTAAAAATAGCGTTCTGCCGCTTGACAGTGCGCGATACACACCGACTTAAGTTTAGTCGCTCGTGTAGGTTTGCCGTGTGCGCGCCGCGCGTCTCTATCACAACCATCGCGATAGACAGATAGCGACCTCGCGGTGTATTCCGACTTCTAAAACGTAAAACGCTAAAACACATTTTCGCTTGTCCCTTGTCGCAGTCGTCGTGAAGTCACGACTTGCGTCGTGTGCGTGTGCGCGGCTTGCCGAATTTCGCTTCACCTTCCAACAAGTGGTCGCGAAGTCGGGCATAGTCGTACTTACACATAAGAATATTTCCTTAGTTGTAACAAACAAATCGTTTATTAAGCGCTAAGCGGTCGTTTTACGCCGGGTTTTAGGTTGTTAAATTGTTTTAAGTTTATTTTAACGAGCGATTTAGTGTCGCTTTTTTTTATTTTGCTGCTCGTTTCCGATTATATTAACAGTGTGTTTATGACATTTTTTCGCTGCACGTGAAAGTTTCCCTTGTCGGCACGACGGCGTGCTCAGAAATGGGATTATTCAAAGGTGAGATGTTTATTAATTAATTATTCAGACAGTGTCGCAAACGAATACGTTTAAGAAGTTAAACTACTTTACAACATTTTAGTTTCATTTATATCAAATGGTGTTTATTTAATGTGTCGATTGAAACGTTTTAAACATTGGAAAATTCCTTTGATAATGTGTTTTAATAATAACGTGCGATTCACTTGAATTCCGTAAACAATGACTTAACTTAAGCCAAATGTCTAAACATAAATTTGTGTAATAATTTGCTAGTCGGTCTTTATAAGGAATAAATTCATCATGAGTTATGCCTTAAGTAAGTTAAGATTTTGCTTAATTTAAGAAACTTTTTACTTTTGGCGCCAAAGTTAACCGTAAAAAATCTCAATGTCATAAATATTTTCGGCAATTAAACAACATTTCAATTAGTTAACATGAAACCGGTATTAAACTCATTCGAATTTTATTTTTATATTAACTAATGTTCATAGTACGTCATTAAAGGTTTGTTTAACGTGTATAAAATGCTTATTTTGACGATAATCTGACACTTCTGGGTCATTAGTGTTCTTTTACTTTCGGTTAATTCAATTTCGCTTATGAACTACGAATTAAATTCTAATTATAAGCGCTTTAATAATTTTCAACGTCTTGATTGCTGATTAAGAAGCGCCTGAATAAATAACACTAACACTCTGGTGTCCGCGACCTTGCGTTTTGTTGTTTTTTGCCGGCTCACTTTGCGTCGTTTGCATTATAACGTTTTTGAGGCGAAAAACTCATCTAACAAGTCTACAGACAAAAAATTACATGAAGGTCTATGTATTATTTTGTTATACTTAATAAGTGTATACTTGGTTGCGTGTAGCTTTTTCACTTAAATCTAATAATCGTATTAAATAGGAACACTTGGTATGTCAACAAATATAATAAATATTTCAGTGCGTATTAACATTGTTTTGCGTAGTAATGTGTACAAAACACGCTAAATGTGATTAAATTAATCAAGTTATGCAATAGGTATTTTGTCGGGATGTGAGTATAATTATAAATTTTAGATTTCAGTTGGGTATTTCAAGTGAACAAAGTTTCAGTGAAAGATTATTATTGATAAGACCATTATATTCTGTGTGGCGCTATCTCGGTTTGAAATATATAACTATAATTATAATTATTATTGATTCTTCATACCAACTTCAAGTTTAATTTTTGTAAAATTATGTGATTTGCGTTTCTCTTTAACATTTAAACCATATCTAAACCACAATCTATAAACATTGATTCCGTCGTTTTTGAGTGAAAGAGTAATAAACATTCTCTCATCCTCACAAACCTTTGCAATTATTCTCTCCGTAAGATTTTCTCGTGTTGATAACCAAATTAACACTTTTTAAAGTGTGTCTGGGTGTTATCATGAGAATATATTACATAACATAATTAAAATTCAACAATTCCACTTTACCCAGTTGGAATATTCATAAAATTGTTTGAAAATCTAATATTGACACATTATATCCATACATCATACACTCAGTTGGTGGCAATGGCGGCAATTTTAGAGTTTTAGACATTCGTTGTTAATGCAAATGTATTGCCTCAGCATGTGCTTGATTAATGCCGTGATTAATTAATATAATATTCAGCGTGACAAATATTGACGCGCGTGCGATGCTCGTGCGTTTTGTGCATTATAACTACTTATAATAAATCATAAGTGTGAAGTAAGACTACTCATTGGACAATTACTACTAATTACAAAATACGAAAATGGCGAAAATCGAAAACAAGTCACTTACCTCGAGATAAACTTATATTTATGATATTTGATTGTTTAGCAAACATTAAATGAAATTATTATCAGTTTCTTTTCTAAGCATTAAAATTTAAATATGTGTATAGACATAATATCTTGTTTAACCAAAGTGGGTATGTAGTGGTTTGTTTTATTTGACTTTAGATTTATATTCAGATGAAAAACAAAAGTTGTTGCTACAATTTGTTGCTACTTGCAAGATTTACTCTCATACGATGATAGCGTGATTGGTGAATGATTCACACTTATTTATAATATTGATATATTAAACAATAAATTAATTACATTTCATCATCAATCATCCAAAATTTCCAATGTTTGCAGTGATAACATAACATGTCTAGGTTGATAATACAACTTTTATTAAAACAGATTTCTATATTATTTCTATAGGGCGCATTTGAAACAAAATATTTTTGTCTTTTTTAGTATTAATATTACTAGTGGCCCAAACTATATTTATAAATGTTGCCAATAGTAACCAATAAATATCAGGCACCTCTATTAGTACAGTTTATGTTTTTTCGGTATTTTTGTGGTTGGCACCGGTTGAAGTTTATTTTGATCGTCTGTGTGAGGTATTCAACTTGCGGAGATGTGTCGCAATCGATTTAATTCGCCTGCGAACCGATAATAATGAGCAAACATATGAATTAGTTTAGTTTTCGTTTTGTATGCGCATGCAAAGCCGAAGTGTGCAAGCGCAACGCAAGTTGGACTTTGTACCCGCGAAAATAATTCATCCACTACGCGCAATGTTTAAATGAATTATAAAATCACGTCGGCGCAAATAACACTACTATTTTAACCTTAAAATCTTTCAACTTCTCAAAAAATGCTGTAAAAGTTGCCTATAGTAAAATGTATGCAACTCAATAAGCATTCAATTCATAACGCATTGTACTTGCTGGCCTCATATGCTTACACAGTTTTATTTTTAAATAGAACATTTACGCTCGATTAAGAGCAATAATTATTGACTCACGTGTTGTTAATCGCGTTCATTATCCGAACTCCTACTCGTTTTATCGCAGCAATAATTTGCAATACACATTCGCATCGAAATAATATTTACAAATCATTTCTCCATTAAATATCTGTATAAATGTAACGATTTTTAGCTTATCTAGTTGTATTTGTTTACGCGAATGCTTTTCACAGCATTTATCAATAACACTAATTGGCGGAGAAAAAAACCTACACATGTTAGAATTCGAGCAAGTGTGATCAACATGTGGTAAACATGAATTTTGCATGTTTTAGAGTGTATACACTAAAAGTATTAACATTTAAGTTGCCGTATAAGTACGACGCAACCAAATCGGCATCGTTTTTTGTCTGTACCTATGTCCGGCGTGTGTATTTAACGAGTTCATTTGTATTTTGTATCTATTTATAATTATTATTTTATTGTCATTGTAATTAATGGTTGATTGTTGAGTTATGCGTATATAGGAGTAAGTTAAATATTCGCAGCAATGTCCTTCGTGTTGTTGTGTGTTGTGTTTGCGTTTTATGAGTAGGTAAAGATGCAAAACGTCAAATATCATCATTTTTATTTAATTTGCGTGAATGCACTTTTTACCGCAATTTTTACAAGGTCAAATGATACTACTCGTAGTTGTGGATAGTAGAAGTACCAGTTTTTAGCATTTATACAGGGTGTTATAGAAAATTATATCAGATGTATCAAGTTTTATGCCCAAATTTTGTTTGTTTCTAAATTTTAAGCAAATATAAAATTGTATCTGTTTTTAATATCTTTTATTAGGGAAAAAATTACTTTGTAACAACTTGTAATACCTACGCGTGCGACGCACGACCGCTAATTATCCATTTCAATAATTGAATACTAATGTTATAATTTCGTTCGGGGTCATAATTTAAAAATTGTAATTAATTTTCCCCCCTTGCAAGCAAACCGGGCAAGATATCTTGTTGTACCATTGACAGCCTTCCTAAATTACATTATTTAGAATCAAGTTAAAGTTATATCAACATGTTAAGAAGTAACGTTTATAATTATCAACTTCTGTTTGTAATTGAAAGCGTAGCGTGTAAACATTTTGTCTGGTTACATTGTTCTAAGGTATATTGTGTTGTTTGTTGCAGTAGACTCAGATATCGCGATGGCCGGCAGCAATACGCTCACCGCCAGCCTATCAACACCCAGCGTGCCCAACGCCCAGCTCAGCCAACTCTGCGCAATTTGCGGCGATCGCGCCACCGGAAAACACTACGGGGCGGCGTCCTGCGATGGCTGTAAGGGTTTCTTCCGGCGCTCGGTGCGAAAAAATCATCTTTATACATGCCGGTAAGTGTAAAATCATTTTACTTTTTACATTTGAAATATCTATCTATTTTGTATTCCATATATTTAGATTAACCTATAATATTAACCTAAAATATATCAGCTATGTTTATATACACATATTTATATTTTTCTATTACAATTTTAGCCTAGAATAGTCAAAAAGTATACCATTAACTAAGTATTATCTAAATTTGACGTTGTTTTTATGATTTTCGTGCATTTAGTTAAAATTACACCGAGTTCTGTTATTTTTATATATTTGAAGGATAAGAATGTAACACTAAAGAATAAAAACTCGGTAATTGCAATTTAATACACACTACAAGTCAATTACACTTCTTCCTCTTCGTGTATGTGTAAATGTGCATGAATCCAATTAGAGGATAGTTGTTTAATGTAAGCACTCATTAAATTTGCGCGATTATATAACATTTTATTTATTTAACTCTCAGACGAGTTTTAATACTAAATAAAACCTTGTATTTATTTAGAAATTGTAAAAATACTTAAATGTTTTAAGGCTTTAATTTATAGATAATTCTTTGAGTGTTTTTTAAAGAGTGATACTAATATAATACTATTTATTGTTTGTTACACTTGATTTATCTAACGATGCATTCAATAAATGCAATATTTTAATGTTTTCGTCAGTTGGTTGCCGCCTGGTGATAGGCTACTTAAGTTTACATTTTATTGTTTTATTGTGAATTTTACGGCTTTACGTGAGAGTTTGTGAGATTAATACACTTGAAATTATTGCAGTTATTTGTACAAATTATATTAATATTATATTATCAGTAAATTACTAATTGTTTAATTTTTGTTTATAGATTCAGCAGGAATTGTGTAGTCGACAAAGATAAACGTAATCAATGTCGGTATTGCAGACTGCGAAAATGTTTTAAGGCCGGAATGAAAAAAGAAGGTCAGTGTTACACTCTCACACACAACAACAAAGTGTGCTCGAGGCGATTAAACACAATTAAATTGTATCTTTGCAAATGTTGTAGCGGTACAAAATGAGCGCGATCGTATCAGCTGTCGACGACCAAGTTACGAAGAAAATACACAAGGAAATGGCCTATCGGTCAGCTCTCTTCTTAACGCTGAGATGTTATCACGTCAAGTTGGTGCGGCATTAGAGGTAATTTTTTTAAGCGATAACCATTTCCGCGATAATATATGATAATGTCGATTTTCTCAATAGCAAATGGGCCAAGCACCAGGCAACGATTACGACCTGTCAACAAAGCAGCTAGCTAACATTAACGATGTCTGCGAGAGTATGAAACAGCAGTTGCTCATCCTCGTCGAGTGGGCGAAGTACATTCCTGCCTTCACTGAGTTGCAACTAGATGATCAGGTGGCATTATTGCGCGCGCACGCCGGTGAACATCTTCTGCTTGGCCTTGCCAGGCGATCTATGCATCTGAAGGACGTGCTTCTCTTGGGTAACAACAGCATCATCACCAAACACAATCCAGGTATATATCTTTAACCACACTTTAAATATGCCGCATGCACAACAAGTTGCCTACCTGTAGCATTAATATTGTCATATCTCTCTTCATATACTAATAATAACAATTACTGTAGTATTTTTTGAGCGGACTTAAATGTTGTTGATGTTGTTGATGTACATGATTGTTGGTACAATTTGCATGTCCGTACATAGAAACATAGAACCGTCGTTGGGGTGTATCAAACTCACGTCCATTTTGGTATGCATGGCCGAAATTCCAAGGGGTGGGTTTTATTTGAAGGTGGTGCGTGTGCGTACGGACATGTAACAATTGTACAATTGCTTTGGCCGTGTGCGTCCACTGCAGTTGTGTTGTTTCCAGACTCCCGAATCTCGCCCGATTTGGACATCTCGCGCGTTGGCACCCGCATCATGGACGAACTGGTCAAACCAATGACTGAGGTGCAGGTGGATGACACTGAGCTGGCATGTTTGAAAGCAATTGTTTTCTTCGATCCAAGTAAGTTATATAACCTAAAAAGTAAACTAGAAGTAAGTGAAGTTGCATACTTATATTCCATACTTGTAGATGCGAAAGGATTGAGCGACACAAGTCGTATTAAGGCGTTGAGGTATCAGATCCAGATTAATCTGGAAGATTACATCAGTGACCGACAATATGACAGCCGAGGACGTTTCGGAGAACTTCTACTGACTCTGCCAGCGTTGCAATCAATCACGTGGCAGATGATTGAGCAGATTCAATTCGCGAAACTTTTTGGCGTCGCACACATCGACAGTTTGCTACAGGAGATGCTTCTTGGTGGTAAGTTAACCAAAACAACATTTCTAATTTTCTTTATATCTTCCTCATTCCTCCGTGTGTATTATAAAACCCCACATACTAATATAAATTACTAAGCGGCAGATTATCACGGTTAAATTTAGAATCGATTTTAGGCGCAACCATTGAGCCAAATCAGCCGATAGCACAGAACACAGCGAATAGTTATCAAAGTACCAGCGATTCGGCAGATAGCCCAATTACATCGCCGATTACCACGCAGTGCCATAGCCCAACTGACCAATTGATCAACGGTAACATTGCCAGCCCAACTAACCGGGCGCCACCTCCGCCTACCAACAACAACAATCAAAGCGTGTTGATTATGAGTGATCTTGGTACTATGGATGAAGATAACTATAGGATCGTCTTCAAGGAGGAGCCCATCATGGAGACAGAGCATTACTAGGTGCTGCCATAATCAATAGGTGACATGAAATGAAGTAAAGTGAAATAAAAAATAATGGGTTAAATATTTTGTTCAATCAAGAAAATGTAAAAAAGTCAAATTTGCGATCACGGCTGTGAAACTACACAATACCTATTTAAATTTGCTCAATATGTATTTTTATTATATTTTCAAAATGCAATGCGTAAAATGCACCATAAAAACGCTCTTGCCATGAAAAAAACAATTGAAATATAAATTAAGTGCATTACCGCAAAAAAATAATTGCATTAAAATATTCAAGTCAAAGAAAATTTAGTCTTAGTTTAGGAAAATTTTGTTTTTATTTTTGTTTTTGTTTTCTTTATTTTCAATGCGTACGTGCACAGACACTTCGCAAGACAAGCAGGACAAGAATACGTAGAAGTGTAGAATACGTTAATTTAATTTGAATTAATGTTTTAGTTTAACTCCTATTAATTATATCTACGTACGTAATATAGTTAGAGTTAGGATTTTTGATGAAAGAAAAAAAAACACGTTTTGCCGGCTGGAGTGTTAGCCCGGCCGTCAGAAACAGAGACTATTGTATGGCATATTGTTAACGCACATCCGCGCCGGATGCATTTTTGATATTACGATACGTTTGTATCGCCACTTGTATAAAATAGGCACTATTATTAGGTAAAGGGATTATTATTCAATCAGTAATGTTACACAGTTATCTGTTATGTTATATTTTGTGGTACATGTGTAAAGATATATATCGGTTAGCATTGTTTTTGCTATTAATTTAGGTGCGTAGAATGTTTATGTCTTTTTCAATTATTTGTATCTTTATTTTTTCCTTTTTTCTTTTATAATATAATTTATAGACACTTTTCGGTCCATTGTGAGGAAATTTAAATTTACTTTGTACTGTGGTAGACCAAAGGCTGGTAGTGGCAATATAAATATTTATCAATCATTATATAATTATCAAGCATTGTTTTTTATCAATAAATAATTTTATGAATTTTTGCTTCAAGTTATATTCATGAAATATTAAAAATGCGTTTATAACAGACAATGGAGTTGATAGTACCCTCCTAACGGTGAACTGTTGTGTCGAGTGGGTGGCCTATAGCTAGACTCCTCGCAACACTCAAAAAATGCTTTTAAAAACAGTAAAAGCTTTAATAAACACCCAAAATATATCCTAATAATACATATATAGCAATATATGCTTCTCAAATTTTTAAAAAATACTTTAACTGCTATGAAGCTCCAATAATACTTTTAAAATATTACACCTTTAGTAATGACACCGCTAGATGTCTCCTAAATATTGATCGCCGGTAGTTTTACGCCTTTAGCGATTGGTTCATGCTTGCCGCTGCTGCCACAACCGCCCCCCACATAACGAAACGGTAAGCACGACGTGTGTATGGTTCGCATGCCGCCCATCTGCGCTGCTGCGCTGCCGCCCGCAGTAAATTTTGAAGCATTTGAAGGTCGCGCTCACACACCGCTCACTCATCTCACCCACAAACACACATACACATTCACAATCGCGACGTACGTCTGCCATCGGTCTGACGTTCCTGCCGTGCAGCCTGCTGCGTGTTTCACATTACCAGTATCACGACACACACCAGAACCACACTTTGCTTCTGCGGCACAGTGAGCTAACCGCGTTTTGGCTTTGCACAGCACCGCGCACTAGTGTGAACCAGTGTGTCTTGAAAACATTGTGCTGAATTATCGCGACGACAAGCGGATACATCTGGCTCAATATGTGCGATTAGAAGCTTTGCCCGTGAAAGGCAGCAGCATAACAGGAATCGACAGGGATATACTCATATCGTAGATATTGTTGTTGTGCGACGATCCGGATTTTTGGCTGCACAAACAACGCGACGTGCGCAAAAAAACATAAATAAATCCTGTTCAAGTAAACGAAACGGAAAATAATCCAGAACGCAGTTGTGGACCAGGAACAGTTAAGCCACCTAGCCTTTTAAACCAAGTGGGTGAAATAGTATTTCTCTGTCATTTCTGCTTAAATAAAAGTGTCAGCGATGCCAGTGATACGACCCGACCGGCTGCCGTTGCCGAATCTGAAGACCTACACGTTCTTCAGTGTGTTAGCATTAACTACATGCGTTTACATTGCTAGTGATATGGTAAACGATAAAGATTGGTCACTCACAGCCAGTGATAAACAGCAGGAGTCAGTGATGGTAACCTCAGAGACAGTTGAAAATGCTACAAATACCACTTCGGAAGATCGTAGCATGAAGAAGTGGTTCTCAGATGTTTCAGCTGTTATGATCAGGGAACCTTTTTGTGTTTGGGTGAGCAACTTTTTTTTTATTCACGCAAATAACAAACATATGATGTAATATCAAGTCATATGTCTACAGGCCTTTCATGTATCTATTTTGAAATGTTGGTTTTTCAACAAAAAGAACCATTTAACATTCTGTTTTGATGATGTGGTATGGTTAGATTGAGATAGGTCAAATGTAAATTTAAATTGCTAATAATACTGGCATCGACAGTTTTATTGTGCTGGAAGTGTGGGTGTTAATCAGTTCGTTTTCTCGGGTATTCTACACGGCGTCATTTTTTATTTCGCAATGTTGTATGTACCTAGTATGCAGTAGCTATGTATGAATAATTAACGACTGTTTAAATTTAACTTTTACTGCTTACGGTAGTGAAACAATATGGCTTTTCAAACTGCAACTGCATTTACCACATCAAATATTATGTGCTATTTTAATGTCTAGGTATTGAAATGTTAATTATTTTTTGTTGGCTGACACAAAATTCTTTCCAAATTGATGTTAATTCTTTCAATTGAAAATAAGTTAGAATAAACAATGCGTAGTAAATTATTGCAACAATGTGCAATAATGTTTCTATGTACTGGTGTGTATTAAGGCCGATGTAAACTTTCATCCTTTCAAGGTGTCTACTGTTTTCGACAGAATCGGAAATAGGAATATAATATTTAAATTTGTGCTCGTTTACTTTGTACAATTACTCATTTTGCCGGATATAGCTAATTTCAATAAAATATTTACGTGGAAAAATACACAAATTGTTTAAATATTTAATAATTATACATTTGAGAAGCCAAATTGATTAGATATTTCCTTATTTATTCGCTTGTCTTGTCTCTGCCATGACATTGGGGCTTTGTAGCATTGAAACATTGAAAGAGAGGTTGGACTTGATTTGCGTTCGCTAACACACTGACCTAGTTTAGCTGCAAGTGAAGCGCAGCGGAGATGCGACATCGGCTTTCGATGCAGTCGCCGTTCCCGTCGTGATTACTGTTCAAGCGTTTTGCTGAATCTCGCAAATCGCAAATTGTACAGAAGCTCGTTCGATGAACGATTTTATTACTTTTTTTCAATTTTGTGCTTCGATTGAGTTAGATATTGAATTTATGACTTGATGGTTGGAGTTATGATTGGTATTCTCTTCTGTAGGAAAAGAGTTTATATTTTAAGCTTGAAACCTGGAACTTTTCTCTAAACATTTAATTTTTATTTTTGAAGTTTAATGTATTTATCGAGTTGAATTTCAACCTACGCCCTCGTTGCAAATATCAACTCATCGCTTTTATCTCAAATTATTTGGCTTGCAATTGTCATTAAATAAATACTCAAGTATCTGGAAATCATAAAAATATATTCCACGTACTCTGTACTGTATATTAGGAGCAAATTTGTTTCGTAGGTTCACAAATTGCGCCAATTCATTGTTTACTAAAATTGAATGTAATTGAAATTGACAATTCGCTAACTGAAATTCAATCGCGCCCACTTTTGAGTGTTATAACCATACATTCATTGTAAGCTGGAATAACTGGATGTAAGAATGATTGGTATGCGGTGAATACTTGATCAATATTCATTCGCAAAGTTGGAATATGCGTATTTTTTTTCTATTTTTAAGTCAAGTGGTACGATATTTTTGCATAACTTAAATTTACGAATTGATATTTGTTTTGTTTTGCTTCTAGAAGGTCTCGCTTGTTTTTATTTTATGTCAGCGTCCGTCTTAAATCTAGGCATTATTTCGCATTAATTTTTTATTCTTTTCAAGGATTTCGTTGAGTTGCGCGTAAATAATCTCTCGTTTTATAATTACCGGGTGGGGGGTTAATAAACAAGCACTGACGTGTTTATAAAAGTAGTGAATAATAGTTTGGTTTTTATTGCGAAACAGCAACTTTTTTGTAATTTTGAAAATTGGTAATAAAAATAATTTGTTGCAATGTGCAATAGTATTTACTTACCTGTTTCGACTCATAAATGTGGGGTTTTCACATAAACTGAAAATAGTTTCTTTTATCGCATTTGCAACATAAAATATTCCTATAAATTATCCCCAATATTTTTATTATTAGTATTATATTATTTCAATGTAAGTTACTAAGTAGGTACCTGCCACGATATGAGTCATCAATGTTTAGTGCGCACGTGAATTATTCAATGATAGAATTGTAATGACTTCAAAGACGAACGTGTACACCGGCTACATGCTGTTTATGACGTGTCCTTTTATTAACGTAATGTGGTTCGGTGTGTCCTTTACGATCTGGTCGTTTTTGAAGTTGTAGTGGAACATGTCACATTTGCCACAAGCACCTTTTATTTAAATTATGTATCGCGATGCGGTTATTACCGATATCATAATCAATCGATAAATATGCAATGGAGGAGAAATATTGAGAATCGGCGCACATGTATAAATTCATGCGATTAAAAATTTACGTCAAGTACAATTGCGAAGTAAATTGGAATATGTATGAGATTGATATAATTATTATCTTCTGTTGCTTTCAAAACAAAATATTGTAGTATGTTTACGTGTATATAAAGTACTTGCGTGAAATTTGTTGGCACTTGGATGGAAAAAAAAATTCAAATTATCCCTGTTGCTGATTAGATAACAAAATAACTGGATAACGGAATTAATCAACAACACATAATATCGCTAAAAACTTTGTTTCCCCCATTAACGACCTGTTAAAAATCTTGATCTTTTACAATTCAGTAATTTAATCCACTTCTTTTCAAGGTGATTCTTTTTTCTCTTTCTGTGTGAATGAATACTCATTTGTTCAGTGTTTTATTGTATTCGGGCGATAAAATGTGTCCTTTTGTGGAAACTTTGCACCTCCGATGTGTTTCAGTTCAATGTCGTTTAGTTCGTTCGATTGAATGTAAATGCGAGCCGCAAGCCGGGAGTCGGGGCTCAATGTTGAATGTTAAACGTTTAACTTGCCGCGATAATCGCTTGGGCCTGTGCGCCATTCAATTAAATAAGAAGTTGTGACATTTAATTAATGTCATTTCAAACGTAAACACGGTCAACACCAACACTATACGCACATTAATGGCGTAATAATGATTTTTTGCTTGTTTTAATTGAAATTTACCAAAATAAAACACTTTTAGAACTATATAATCGTGTGATAGTAATAGTAGTATTGAGACAAACATACTCGAAAGATAAAATTGATTAAATAACAATTTGTTTATTTAATGTGTACAATAAAGGAATTTATAAATAATTGTAGGACTTTCCTTGATAGCAATCAATAATCATTATTACTCATGATGATTAGAGAAATCTTAAGTCAGCTCATATTGCCTTAGGTGACAACTAGCAAAGTAAAAAAAAAATCACGAGTATATAATGTATGTTGCGTCTAGACTTCAGACTTAACCGGTCGATTGTTTTCGCCGAAACAATTTATAATTATGGTGTATTGTTTTATTTTCTCACTCGAAGTTGAATTTATCCACGATACTGTCGATTGCCCGAGATTAATAAGAGGGTTTTTGTTAAAAATGAATTACGATAGTGTCATATATGCGGTTAAAATGCAGTGGTCAAGTTTACGAGAGAATTTAGAGAGTAATCTTAAATATACGTTGATGTATGTGGAACAGTGGGTTAAAAGTTATATGGAATATGATAAAAATGCGATTTGTGATGCTGCTGGAAAGCTCAAACCACATTTGATGGTGGTATCTGTTGTTGTAAGTGAGCAAATATTTATTATCCAATATTTTTTAAATGTTAGCTTCCAATTTTTGTTCCTTATTTACTATAAAATAGTCATTTAATTGAATATGAAACTAATGTAGACCGGCAAATGTAATTAATCAATTATTTCATTAGCATATGCTGGAGGAAAAAAATCAAAATTTAGTTTAGGAAACAGTTCTTAAATAACTGGTGAAATGAAAGATGTAAAACATTGCAGATAAACTGATGAAGACGTGTTCTAAAACGTGATGATATTTATGGGCTAAAATCTAAGAATTCAAAATATGTATAGAATCTAATGATGTTAAAGAGTAATGTCATGGTTTTGACATGGTTTTGAATACCTAATTTATGATCTTATTACAAAACAAATTTGTAAATCCGGTTATTAAATTTGTGGGATGTTAAATTACGCATAAAGAATATTTTTATATTTGCTTTCTTTTCATGCATGCAAGTAAAAGTGAATTTTGCCGCACCTTGATGTCCTTGATTAATAACGGCATTGTATTGTAATATCTTTTGAAATATGCCCGGATGTACCAATAATATTGTAGCCTATTAGCCAGCAAAACAACAGGACTTGTTTTTGACAATGTTTGTGTTTGTTTTTTTACAGGTCCTCATCAACATGGCAGTCTGCTGTCTAATTCTGCTTGGCAGGTGTATCCAAAAGATGGTCTTTGGGGAGCTGCGCGTCTCTGAGCAGCAACATCTGAAAGATAAATTTTGGAACTTTATCTTCTACAAATTTATCTTTATATTTGGTGTCATCAACGTGCAATATCTGGAAGAGGTGTTATTGTGGTGCTCGTGGTTTGCACTTTTGGGATTTTTGCAGTTAATTGCTCAACTTACAAAGGATCGCTTTGAATATGTATGTTTTTAATACTAAAACATCCACAAGGCCGATGTGTTATGATGTGCGGTATTTTTGGATTTTCTAGTTGTCATTTTCACCAACGACGCCGATTTGGAGTCATGTGAAACTAATAGGATTGCTATCGTGCATTTTCGCGATTTCCAGCTTTATGCTGATGATATCCGTATTTGTTGGCTTTTTTGTCGGCTTCAACACGCTGGCGTTTATGTCGCCCGAGGTGAGCATGAACTTGACATCAATTTCTTTCTTGTATGATGTACTGTGTATATTTATAGCTGATTGTACGAGTAAGTTAATCTGATTTTGTTTTGTTTGGTTTGTGTCAGGTGTTGCTACTGAGTATTCGCACCCTGCACGTTATCTTACGGTACGGTTTTCACTTGTATGACCTTCGTCATGATGCGGCGCCTACCAATCTTGCTGAATCTGGTAAAATCTGGGAGAAACGCGGCCCGGTTGTTTATTACGTCGAGCTTGGTTTTGAACTTACCGCGTTAACCATCGACTTATTGCATCACTTGCATATGTTGTTATGGAGCAACATCTTTCTCTCGATGGCCAGTTTGGTTATTTGTATGCAGTTGCGGTACCTCTTTCAGGAGATTCAGCGACGTATCAAGAAGCATCGGAATTATTTATGGGTTCGCAATCATTTGGAACAAAAGTATATTTCAAATTCTTTTAACTATTGTGTTTGAGTATAATTTAATTTTGAAATTTCAGTTATCCAATGGCTCTGCCAGAGCGTATAAACTATTACCAACCTACATGGACATAGGTTTTAACTATTAAAATTTGTATGCTGTAAATGAAAACGAGAAACGTGATGAAAGAGCGCTCGAGAAACGTGCGGCATGCGCAGTTTCTAATATTGGATGGATGATGGTTGTTGCTTGGTTGATTGGTTTTCTCACAGCGGCGCGCGGCCGCATGTTGGTTAAGTTTTGTTCCTGTTTTACCATTTGCCGGCCGGCACGTCGACGATCACACAATCCGCGCACTAGAGCCGCTAAACGTGCTAACACGTTTCTATTACAATGAGAAGACTGAATTTCGTGTATGTAATATATGACAAATGTGTGATATGGAGGTTTTTAATTAGTTCGGGCGGACGTGCGCGCACGATTGCGGCGAATCGTTAAATGTTACGCAAGAAGAGGACACTTAGCTTATTAAGAGAAAATTGTTATTTTATTATATATGAATTTCCCGTTGCATTTGTTGCAACACCTCTCGCTTAATTGTTGCGATTGCGAGAGTCGGTCATAGATGATTAAGATAAAATGAAAGCGCGGCCAGTCACCGACGCTATGTTGGTTGTGGTTTTCGTTACGTTTTGTTTTGCGAGCGTGCGCCCCGCATCTAATATGCGCTTGCATGCGGTTAATTAATATGCTCGCTCAGTACTTCTAAATAACTAGATACCTAATATGTATATCTGTAAAATCGCCCTGCAAAGCAAAACGCAAGCAAACACGAGACTTATGCGAATATTAGCGCCCTCTGGTCCTATATTACGACTACTTTGTGTACTTAGGTTATGCGCGTATTTCATCGACGCGTGTTGAAGTTTTCAAAATTTCTCCTCTAAGCTACACATCCAACGATGAGAAGCTGTTTAAAAGTTACAACTCGGTGTTTTAAGTGTCAATATGTTAGTTTGTGCTTAGTTGCAGTATACATGCATATATATATTTATAATTATATATATGAATATTTAAATTAAATCTGATTAATAAGACTTTCAAATTGCGAGTGTTATCGCCTTGCACCCACGGCCATTTTGATATAGCGACGAAAGGAAAAAGTGACAACGTGGAACTTTCTGTTTTGCCAATACTCTTACAGAGAATGCAAGAGTAATAAACATTTATTACATTCGTGAGTATAAAACATTTACGCGTGCAAATCGTGCGTTGTAATTATACAATATTCATATTAATTCAAAGACAGGTATATAAAATGAACCATTTATTAAAAAAAAGATAGACTAGATTCAGGTTGCTTACAAAATTAAATAATAAATAAATAATAATCAGTTATTCACGCCATAATTAACAAATCATAAAAGTGGCATGGCCTCAGCATAACTTAAACAATATCTCGCATTGTTTCTCTCAGCAACTTTCTAAAAGTTGCTGGAATGAAGCCTTCCTCAGCATCGGTCGTTTTTCATCGCACTGTTGAGGTCACTGAAATACGCATGTACCATGGCATCATCGGCGGACATTCGCTGTGTAGGATTACAAATAAGCAGACGCTGTAAGAGATCTCGTCCGCGATTTCCTAGCTTTGGAACAACTTGTGACCAACTCATATTAGGCTGGTAAAAAGGAAACGGTTTATAATCAGGCAGCGCTGACATTCCTGCCCATGTGTCTTCTGTTGGCGTGCCTAGGAGTTTGAAAATGCGGCGTAGTTGATCATCAACATCGGAGCCGGGAAATAATGGACGCCCTGATCGAAAATATTCGGGTTTAAATGATTTTTATTATTATTTATTTTATTTTTTTACTTACCAGCATTAGCTAATTCAGCGAAAATACACCCAGCGCTCCACATATCAATGGACGTAGTAT
This sequence comes from Dalotia coriaria, assembly GCF_025399875.1. Taxonomy (NCBI): domain Eukaryota; kingdom Metazoa; phylum Arthropoda; class Insecta; order Coleoptera; family Staphylinidae; genus Dalotia; species Dalotia coriaria. Next base: position 8,171,885 of record NW_027045451.1, read on the forward strand.
ACAATTTAGCACCAAATAGTACATCTGGTGGTCTGTACCACAGAGTAACTACCTCTGCAGAATAGCACTTGACGGGAATACCGAAAGCCCTTGCCAAACCAAAGTCAGCCAACTTTAACTCGCCGTTTTTATTAATTAATAAATTCTGTGGCTTCAAATCTCTGTGTAGGACATTATGACTATGACAAAACGCTAAACCCCTTAGTAACTGGTACATGAATGACTTTACCACATCTGGATCAATGTCTCCATTGAGACTGTCAAAGTACTTCTTTAAGTCTTGATCACAATGTTCAAACACTAACGTGAGTTTTTTGTCGCTGTGTAGAACGTCGTAAAGGCGCACAATATTCTTGTGCTTGAGTTCTTTGAGTAGGCATATTTCTCGTAGAGCCGATGATGGTACTCCTTCGTCGTCATCATCGAGTCGAACACGCTTTAGTGCAACGATTTCGTGGGATTCACGATTTTTCGCTTTAAACACTGTGCCGTAGGTACCCTCGCCGATTTTTTCCAGTTTTTCGTATTTTTGCATTGTATTTGTGTGAAATAAACAAGCAAGTATACTAAATTCTTAATTGTGAACGTGTTAGGCTTTAGTGTACGATTGTGTTTTGTTTTTGATCAGTCGGACTGCCAGAGCTGTCACTACCAGCTTCACAGAGTGTTTAGAACACTAATCTGTATATACAAATCAGTGGTTTGGAACCAACTTTAAATTTTAAATAATTTAAATTTCTTTTGAATTATTTAAAATAAAACTTTGTTTTTTTATTTATATCTGTAAGTGTAATATTTAATTGCAATGTTTTTGAATTTTTATATGAATGTACAAGATATGATATTAAGTTGCCGGACCTGTTCTAGTGATTTTAACCAAACTATTTATTTCTCGAACACGGCGAACACGCATCCACAAAGTTGTTTTCAAATTTTAAAAGTGAATATAAGAAAGGAAATATCCCACTTATTCTTGTATTCCCAATAAAGTGAGTTCTACTCGAATATATTTACATCATGGATGATGAAGCGGAAACCTACAAGCTATGGAGAATTCGTAAAACAGTAATGCAAGTAAGTTAACCTCCAAATAACAGAAACAACAACATTCTTTCTAAGAACTTCAAATAAAATAATGTGATTTTAAGTTGTGTCATGATCGTGGCTACCTCGTAACACAAGAAGAATTGGATCAAACACTGGAGCAATTTAAGGAGATATTTGGTGATAAACCAAGGTTTGTTGTTTTGTTTGTAACAAAAATTTATATTATGGTAGATAGTGCCATGATTAATTGTATTTTTATTTATTAGTGAAAAACGTCCATCAAGAAATGATCTCATTGTATTGGTAGCTCATAATGATGATCCAACTGATCAAATGTTTGTGTTTTTTCCTGATGACCCAAAGATTGGCATTAAAACCATTAAAACTTATTGCCAAAGAATGCAAGTTGAGAACATTCACAGGGCCATTATTGTTGTACAGACTGGTATGACTCCATCAGCCAAACAGAGTTTGGTAGACATGGCTCCAAAGTATATCTTGGAGCAGTTTCTTGAGAGTGAGCTGTTGATAAATATCACTGAGCATGAACTAGTGCCTGAACATGTTGTGATGACACCAGAAGAAAAACAAGAATTGCTTGCAAGATAGTATCCTTTTAAATCAAATATTTAATAATTATTAGCTTTCAAATAATGCATTGAATGTAAAATGTAATTTCCTTAATAATTTTTATAGTAAATTGAGAGAAAACATGTTGATGAGAATCCAAGCAGGTGATCCAGTGGCTAGATATTATGGTTTGAAGAGAGGACAGGTAATTTATCTGATAAATACGTTATGATTTAGTTATCAAAATATTTTTTTAAGGTGGTGAAAATTATTCGTTCGTCAGAGACTGCAGGTCGTTACATTTCATATAGATTAGTATGCTAAGTTTCTATTTTAATTATATCTACTACAAATTACTTTTTGCGTGTTCATGTTGTATACCTATTTGTAAACGACGCGTGGTTCTCCCGCCTGTTAGCAGCGCCCTCTGCTATGAACCCGTCAACTATTTGTTGATAAATAAACTTCGTCTGTGAAGCTAACCTCAATCTCCATGTTATTTTTCAAAAATTTGTGAATGCCGTACCGACAACTTGCGTTGTACAAAACAAAGTATGAATCAGAAAATTGGGGAAAAATCCGAGTGTCTTGATGACCAGAGCGCTTCACCCGCAGCGACAAAGAATGTTACAATACGCTCCAAGCGTCAGATGGGCGACTCACCACAGCAAAATAAGCCGTACAGACCAGCACCTAAGCGCATCCGAATCAACGATGAGTTCACAAATCCGTGGAGATGTGATTCGGCGCCATACGAGTCACTACCAATCACTTATCACAAACCTATCTTCAATCCACCATGTTACTTTGATGAGAACCTCAATCAGCTCACCAAAAGTGAACTGGCACTGAAAATTATGTCCTATCATTATGCGCTTAGCATGCAAATGAGCATATGCGCGCGGGCGCAGCCACAGCAAGCCTTGCTGGGCGATCCTTTGCAGGGTAGTCAATTATTTAATGGTGCACTCGAAAGAAAGAAACCAATCATTACTACTAGTGATATTTTGTATGACAAAGAAGATACATATGTTTCAAGAAGTGGAAGGCTTGTTAAGAGGAGGCAGAATCTTGGTAACATTGAGATGATGGCAGAGGAAGATGATACAGAAAAAGATAAGAGTTATAAGAAAGCTAAAATACAAAGTGGCAAAGATGAACCCATAAAAACTACTCCAGCTGCAAAAAAGACCACCAAGAAGATAACAAATGAAGAAATTATGTCAAGAAGCTCTTTGTTTGCTGATTCTGCAGTTGGAACCAAGTCACGCACGCAGCTAATGTTCAATATGATGGATCAAACTGAGAAGGAGACCAAGAAGGCTGAAGCAGAAAAGAGGAAGTTTGAGCAGACCTTGGAGCATGCCAGTGATGATGACCTAGAAATCACTTCTTCACAGAGTCCTAAAGCTGATGATGATTCACTAGATTTTGTTCGAAGACGAATTGTTCCGCCATTACCGCAGAAAAAAGGCAAAAATTTGAAATTTTCAGGTACTAATTTGGATATTAATAGTGAGATTATGTGTTGGTTCCTAATTGGTTTTTATAGATTTTCCTTCGACTTCTGCTTCATCTGCGGGCAATCGCGATGATTTTAACAGTAGTCCGAGTAGTTTGTCTTCTTCTCAGGGGTTAAAAAGTTTGAATGGCGGTAGTGCCGGAGCGAGTTCTGCGAATTCTGGAAATAAACGCGGACCAAAGAAGAAAATTACTAATTGTCCGATTTGTGGGGAGAGTTTTCCTACAAACAAAATTGAGGTAGGCAGAGTTATCACTTCATGAGACTTATCAGTAGAATATGTAGGTACATAAACACCTACCAGTTGACACAATACAATATTTACTTTGTAAAGTTATTGCAGAATTATGCAATTTGGTAGATTTATAATCCTTTGTGAATTCATTTTATCTAGTGATGGTGCGTCAATACTACTACTGCTTATAATTCATATGATACAAATTAATGGTATTTGTACACCATTATTTTTGCAATGGATAGTACATATTGTTTTATACTACATCATATACTTATTTGTTGCAGGAACACGCCTCCACATGCGGGCTCACGTCTGAACTGGAGATTAAGAGCAGTATACCAAATCAACGGGCAGATACGGCGCGTTACTAGTTCTGCCTTTCTCCTATCCTCTCATCTTCTCTCGATTCCCACCTAACATTATTATATTTTTATGCCCAACATTTAAATCATCACCGTGCGTTTTATGTTCGGTTATTGTTAATACTAGAGTTATATTTCTATTGTCTGTAAGATGATCACAAAAATTTAATAAATTAAAGTTTAATAAAAACATGTTAACGTTTCGTGTTTTAATCCAATCCTTTTAAGTGTATTCATTTTGAGTTAGTGTTGATAAGGAGTTACATACCGCGAACGCGAATAATATTCTCATACAGTAGCTGATTACGTGCGATCGATATAAAGTATAAACAATTTATTGCATGCCAGCTGCCACATGAACTCTCACTTGAGCATTGGCTATTAACTAGTCGTTGGCAAGTCGCCGATGTGTGCACATCATTATTCAGTCATGCCAGCATCAATTTACTTGATAATTGTTGCATTACAACTGTGTGCGGCGTTTTCTACGCTATCTCTGGATGGCACGTGGTCTGTTCACTCAGATAGTAAGTACAAATATAATATTTACTTCTTTATCACACTAAATACAAACAAAAACAAATAGTTTTAAATTCTGACCGTGGTCATTTTTATATTTTGTGTTATTCACGTATTTAGAACAAGTTTTAATAATACTAATTGAATTTGCTTTCAAGGACATTTAATTATATCACATTGTAAAGTTATGATAATAACACTGAGAAGATGACATTGATTTGTGTTGTAAACATTTGTTGTATCAATGTATTACAGAGCATGAAGCATTTAACGCTGTTGTCCCCGGTGGAATTTACACCGATTTGATGCGTAATGGTGACCTCCCCGATATTTTTACGGCTATGGAGATGTGGACTCGCGATGGGTCGCAAACACAACATGGATATACACCCACATTTTTAATGGTACGTAAATATTTTCTGTTTATTTTTTGAAATCGATATTATCTTATTTTGGGTATAGTGGAGGAAACCATCTTAAATCATCAACACCAAACGATTATTTTCGAAGGTGTTGACACCTTTGCGACTGTCCACTTGAACTCGAAATTGATTGCCACCACCGATAACATGTTTGTGCGATATGAAGTACCAATTGATGGCTTATTACAGGTAATCAATAAACAATTTATTTAAGTTCATCTAAGGTTGATAATTTTATTACCAAGGCAACAAGCAACGAGTTAATCGTCACCTTTGAGTCCCCAATTAAAAAATCACAAGAACTTTATTCCAAACAAGCGGAAGACTATGTGGTGCCACCAAAATGTGTACCAGATATTTATAATGGCGAATGTCATGCTAATCATGTAAGAAAGATGCAAGCATCCTTTGCTTGGGACTGGGGCCCAGCGTTTCCTTCGATGGGATTATGGAAAACAGTCTATATCAATGCTTATAATGAAACTTATATTAAAGATGTATCATTTCAAGTTGTTGCTGACGGCGACAAATACAAATTTACTGTGACCGTTTACATGGCGCCTAATACTGCAAAACAATTAGATGGGGTACTTCGGATTACACTCGGAAATAATCACGCTGTTGATTTGTGGAATTTTGAGGTCCAAGGTGTTGCAACAGTTGGAAACGAGTTTATTATTCAAAAGGAGTTTCGTCAACTAAAGGTAATAATATTATATTGAAATTATACTTTTTGTTTTGGTCAAAGCTATGATAAAAATACGAAATTGATGGTTTTATAGAGTAAATATGACCTTTGGTGGCCTAATGGTTACGGTAGTCAAGTGTTGTACCCGTTAACAGTATCAATGGTTCCCGAAGATGTAAACGGTGCAATAGTATCGAAATCTGTTAACGTTGGTATCCGAGAAGTGGAACTTGTTCAAAAACCAGTTGGTAGGTAACAAATATTGAATTATTCAATAGTAGCCTTATGTTTATTATTAAGGAAATGGATTATCTTTCTACTTCAAAATCAATGGAATGGCAATATTTGCGAAAGGATCCAATATGATTCCAAGTCACATCCTTCCTGAACACTCCAATAACAAAACCCTAATCCGCAAAATACTACAAAGTGCAAAGGATGTACACATGAATATGATCCGGGTATGGGGAGGCGGTTTATACGAATCAGACTTATTATATGAACTTGCTGACGAGATGGGTATCATGATCTGGCAGGATTTCATGTTTGCTTGTTCAATGTACCCAGTTAATCAAGAATTTTTAAAGTGAGATACAAGAAACGTCCGCCATCTTTACATATGTCATTATTTTTTGTTTTTTTGTTAGCACGGTGGAAAAAGAAGTAGAACATCAAGTGAGACGTTTACAATACCATTCGAGCATTGTACTCTGGGCGGGAAACAACGAAAACGAAGCTGCTCTTACTGGAAACTGGTAATTGAAACGATACAAACTACATATATAACATTCGTTATTTAATATTTATCGTTTAGGTATGGTACAATAATTAATCGAACCCGCTACGACGCAGACTATCGGCAACTGTATGGAAAAACAATCCGTGACGTAGTTCTGAGGAATGATCCGTCACGAAAGTATTTATCATCTAGTCCCACAAATGGTGTTAAAAGTGAAGAGAATGATTATATTTCTCCCAATCCAGGCGACAACAATTATGGTGACGGTGTGTGGACTGTTTATATTGAAATAAATCATTTATTGATTGATCCATGTTTTTTTAGTGCATTATTACAATTATATTTTTGATAGCTGGGACATTAATATCTACCCAGTACCTCGTTTTGCTTCGGAGTATGGTTATCAAGCTCTTCCGAGTTATAGCTCAATGCAAAGTGTGACAAACAGTTCCAACGATTTGTTTATCAATAGTAAATTCATGAATCATCGACAGCATCACCCAATGGGCAATATTGAAATGGAATTTTTGATTAAGAGTCGACTGGATATGAGACCAAAGGTTAACATCGAAAGTTACAATAAGGCGTTCTTTTTTTACACGCAGGTTCGTATATAACGACAATATGTACATATTGTTTATTATTATAAAACAAACAAAATATTGCTATTTGCTAGACGTATGAATCATTAAGTTTATAATAGATTGTGGTCCCAGCTTGAATTAATTTGCATTATTTTTGCAGATTATTCAAGCAATGGCTGTAAAAATTGAGACGGAACATTATCGCCAATGGCAAAGTTACTTAGATTCAGCAGGACATGGAATGACAATGGGTGCGTTGTATTGGCAATTGAATTGTCCCTGGCTAGCACCAACTTGGTCTGGAATAGGTAAGTATTAAATCACTTTATTAAGTTATACTTAACCATTCTTGATGTTAGAATCAACTGGTAAATGGAAAATGCTTCATTACTACGCGAAAGACTTCTTTGCGCCAATCATAGTTACTTCTCACCAGTATCCTACTCAAATGGTTGATGTGACCGTTGTATCTGATCAACCTACACCTATTTTTAACGCAACTTTAAAGATTGCCATCTTTAATTGGAATTCATTTCTAGCAGTGAATGAAAAAGTTCGACAAATTGATATTGTACGTGGAACTGATTTTTAAAATATTTGTTTAGTTATGTTTTTATATTTAGAGGATGGGTTCCCAACGCCTTACGAAAATCAACATGAAATACTTCTTAACGCGTAATGCTGAATGCGCTTCTGATTACACTGATTGTTTTGTTCGACTTACGTTGTCAAACACCACGTCGATGATTGCGCCAGAAAACTTTATCTACCCTGTGGCGCTTAAAAATGCACCTATTCCATTTGCAAATGTACAGGTATAATGATTTGGGTTTGGTGCATTATACATTTTATGTTTAAATAATATTATTTTCAAAGATTGAACACGTGGAGCAAATAACATCCACGAAGATATTGGTAAGTGTTACAAGTGATCTACCAGCGGTATTCGTATGGTTGGAATCTACTCTTGCTGGAGTTTTCTCTGAGAATGGGTTTACAATGCTGCAACAACGAAAGGACATAGTGTTTGAATTGGAAAATTATTCTCCTTTAGATGACGTTGTAAAGAGCTTACATGTCACGCATCTTAGAGATAAAGCATATTTTCCTTCTAGTACTTTAATATAGTGTTGTGTTTTTAATATTATTTTAATAATATTTTAATGTTTTTAATATTGTGTAATTAATGCAATATGTTGGACAATAAACTAAACATTTTGTAACTTTAATTGATTGTGTCCATAGAATTTAATAAGTAACAGCGTCACCATGAAATGTGGTTGATACAGAATTATTTGGCAACCCAAAGAAAGAGAGGAACTTAGAAGATAACACTACTTTTCTTGAAGATTCAGACATTGACAAGTACCTAAGTAATATCTCATACATCAGTAAAAAGTAGTAGGTAGAAAAAAGCCACTATAAAACTATAAGTATAAATCTTTACTTGAAATTATGTAAAACTTTTTGAAGTGAAAACTTATTTATCCGGGGTTAGGCACTTTTTGGTAGGGGCAAATCTCGTGTGTTCGCATCACCGATATGTATATAGTTGTATATGTGTAGCTTATATGTAAAATTCAATGGGTTTAGTGGCAAGTTCAATGTATGTATATATACTGTGTATTGTTGAAATAGTGGTTTTGCTTTATTTTTATTTCAATTGTTTAAGATGAAGAAAAATTGGTAGGAGCTGTTTTCTTGAATAATGATAAAGATCAAGGGCCAAAACCTGATGAAATTGAAAGAGAGAGAAAACTCAAAAAAAGTTAGGTGTCAGCGATATCGAAATAAGGGAAAAAGTGATATGTATTAATTTTGTGTTGTTTATATTGACGATATACATAGTTGTTTTCTCCAATATTTCACAATCATTTCTTTTGCATGAATTTAACCTGAAGATACCACTCGATAAATTAGAACTTTTACGAAAAGAAGTTCCATTTTTGGGACACGTTATATCTACGCTTGAAATAAAACCAAATAATGATAAAATTTCACCAACTGAAGAAATCAAAGCTTTTCTATGTCTCACTGGATACTATCGATTTTAAATCCGTTGGAGATAGAATTGATGGATGCAGTACGTTAATTTTTGCCATTATTAGCCCGTTTGTAAATTTTGTTATTCATGGATTGTGTTTGCGTGTGTCAAGCCAGTGAATTGTTTCTTATCAACTCTCCTGCATGATTTAAATGTTTTTTTGATGCTATTTAGTTCTTTCTCTAATATTTTGAATTTTTTCACTGTTTCGGTGTACGCTATGATACAAATATTAGCTGTTTTTCCTAGAATACTCGTATTATTATTGTCCGTATTGCTTCCGTTACGACTGTTCTGGACGACATGTTGAACTGCTTTTAACTTATTGACGATATTTTTGATATTTCAATTCATTATTGCAAACCAATTTCTGCACGTATGAGTAAGGTCATCAGAAGTCTCAGTACAGAGTGGGAATTCGTTGCTGTACATTAAATAAGCACACGTTTTTTCGTCGATGAGCGTAATATTAGAAGGCGGTTTCAAGTGAGACGAGAGTGGACGAGAGTTTCAAATATCTCACTCTCGTGTGAACCCTTTTTTCTTATATTTTCTATTGGTTTTATTGTCTAATTCAAAAATTGTGATCCACAGAATGTTGCCTACATAAACAATTTTTCGTCATGCACTTAACATAAATTTTCTTTTTACAAAAATACTTTTTCATTTAAAACAAACTTATTTAACTACTCCTAATTTTATCTTTTAAATTGCACGATGATCAAGAATTTAAGTACAGTAATGCTTACATCACATCATCTTAGAGAATTCAAAATCAAACTCAAACAATAAACCAAATTGGTTTTTCTGTAATGTTTAACATCTTATGTCTAGATGCTTGATAAGCAATTGAAAGAGTTTCATCAACAATAGTGCGATTTACTTTATTGGGTAACACAAACCTTGTGGATTCAAGATCTGAGATAAGTATGTTAAAAGCAACAACAACAATTGACAGCATTACGTATTTTTCATCACAATTTGCGTTCGAAACTATTTTTAAATTTCTTAAATATTTGTTCAAGTTATAACCACTCATTTTCACTTAGTTTTAACATTCCTATACGTTTATTTTTTTCCAGACTTAACCAAAATAAATTTAAGCTTTTTTTAAAATTGATTCCTACTTCAATCATATTATGAATTCTAGTCTATGTAGACTTAACATCTAAAACTATTTGAATTTATTTGGTTGTTGTATTTTACAAACGTTAAAATTATTTTGTAATTGCTCAGACTTTCTTATTTTAATAAAAGTATTAAGTACTGCGTAATTAACGAATAGGGGATGATGGATAAAAATCATTTTTAAATAATTTCAGTCAATTCGTCTAATTAGGTGTCCGGAATATTACGAGAAGGTATACTTTCAACATTTTCATAATATCTTGAACATTACGGTTCAACATATGGACAAAACAACAAAAATGTTGATTTATATGATAAAACAATTGATCACTTCAAAAATATTTAATTCACACATAAATGTAAAGTTTGCCGTTGCATTATCAACATTATCAGGTTATTCCTTGAATCTTATTCTCTAACCCATATTCGTTTATGCATTTAAAAATACTTCCGCGATAACTTTTCCACTATGTCGACCACTTTTGTGGAATTTTTAGGAATTAAATCTAAAGCTTGTAGCTGCCAATTATCATTGATGAAGTAAGTAGTTATGCCGAAATATGATCTGAAGATCATCAAAGTCCAACCATTGTCAGAGAATGAAAATTTAGAACAGTTATTGTTCAAAATTTTCTTGACTCTCACTCGTTGCTTGTAAAAATGTTCCATCACCATTCGCAGAGCGCAATAACGTCGGGTACACTGATTTTGGGATTTAATATATGACCAAAATTTTTTCGCCATCGAAAAAACTCAAGGGCAATTTTTTCTTCGACATCCACTTCATAATTATAGCTTCATAATCTTTCGGTGATAATTTAATCTAAAATATAATATTCCTTTAAGTTCTTACAAGCCTACCATTTTTTTAATTACATATACATACTAAGAGGTTTTATGTTATTGAAGTCAAAAGGATAATTTTGTTTCAAAAACTACAATTGAAAACAAAATACGAAAGAAAATTGCTGCAAATATAAAAAAGAAATAAAAATTATTCTAATTATCAATATTGTTTAAGTTATTTGAGATTGAAATAAAATTAAATTGCGTATTCAGAAAACATCTGTCAATTTTTTTTTAACCCGCTGACAATGATTTTTGAATTGAAGTTAAGTTTCCATAAATTTCTTTGTAATGAGCAGACAGTAAATGCTTCATCATACAGGAAGTAATGTTATCTTTTCGGCTAATATTTTTGGTCACTTTTGATTTTTCACACACATATGTATTGATTTTTTCTCACCTTTAATAGTTTTAAATGTAATGAAATTTGAAAATTTTGAAGTTTCTTTTTGGTGGTTGATCAACCTTAGTTCTAGTTTTACTTATGTATAATAATTAATTCGCGAATGTCTCGACATTAAACAATAACATTTGAAAAGGAGATAAAAATTAAACTTGTAAAAAGCAAGATAAACAAAAAGTAAACGGAATAGAGATAAAAAAAGAGCAGCTAATTGGATTAATTTATAGACAGATCAATCCTCAAAAACAATTTCAAAGCATGTTCCAGAACACCAGTATTAAATTTAAACTGAAATTACTGATGACAAAATGCAAAGAATGAATATGAAAATATTTTGCTGTAATATATTTGAATAATAAAAATTTCAAATTTTAATAAAAAATGTTTCAAGTTTTCACTTCTATCGGCGGTCCATATAACTGTGCTTCGAGCTAAACATTTATGGTGACGCATCTTCTGTAACTCTACCAGCTAATTAAAAAAAAGAAGGAAAAAATCGGGTTGAACTCTGGGAGTGCCGTCAGAAGAAAAAACTTGAACATTTAGGTTGGGCATTTTTGAATATTTTGGAATGGTTAGGGAATGATTTCGCAAAAATTGCTTTATTTATCAGTATAAATATATCATCATCAGTATAATATCATTTAAGTGGTTAAATGCAATATTCATTTATTGCGCTATCGTGACAATCGTGGCAATTCATATTTCATTAAAAATGTAACCTAATACTTACAATTACAATTGTAAGTGTAAATTACAATTACTATTATCTATAATTTCAACGACTTATTCACAATCATCATTACTAGAATAATCTAATGGTAGTTGAAGAAAAGAACAATTTTTATTCGAATCTTAGACCGCTCAATTGTAGTTTGATAGTTTGTTGTGCTAAGATTGCGATCATTTGACATCGTTAAACCAAATTTATCATTTAAAAATTTATTTCATAGTTGATTTTTATTGTCTGTAAAATTTATGTTAAAGTAAATGAAAAAATTTTCTTACCAGTATTCTTGTACGAGTATAGCACGCAATGACTTATCTGGAGAAATGTAAATCGCAACCATAGTAATGAACTGATTATCACCAGAGTGGCAACGACTTATACACATATCGCCGATATCAGAAAGAGTAGCATTAAACATGCTGGTGTATTTCACATACACATCCATAATATCCATATAGTTTGGGCAATAATGAACTGTATTCATATTTTGATAAATAGCTACTCCTCGCGCTTGATGATTGTTCCTCCTGGAACTCGCAACAAAGTTGAAATTCGGAATGTCAATTATTTTATCATTACCCATTACATATGAGTTTCTAATAAAATTAACACAATCATCTTTTAACATGATCGACAACTGCTCGATCATCTACATGCGGACGTAAACGTTGACAATTAAATGATAAAATACCTATATAAAATATATACTTATTAAAAAATTGGTTGTTTGTAAAGTAGGTTTACGATCGAGATGTTTACGTGATAACGTCTTATTGGTGATATAAGTTTTTGTGAAGTAAGGAATTAATGAAGATAACAATTTTTTCAAATTTTAAATTACGTAAAATCACGTAAATTTATCTGTTTCCAATCTGGGTAATTCTGTTCAGGATAGGACGATGATAGGAAAAGTAAGAAATAAAAGGAAGGGTTTCAGCTGTTATGTGCCTTGCAAAAGTCAGGTCGATGGTTGTTCCTTTTAACGTAGTAGACTTTGAAACATCTGACATTGCACTTCAAATTTTGTTTCACTGTCTTTTGTTTCACATTCAACGAAAACTTAACCGCACGAGAAAATCTCCATTCGTTTGTATGCCGCTAGAGTGAGAGAGACGGAAGATCGGTCCACTCACTCGAACGCTATGCCTGCCTCCGCTCGTGTGGATTTCACGGAATGACTGGCAGCGCTCGAGATGAGACGGGAGATCGGTCCGTCTCTCTCTCGTTATAACGAGAGGGGGGTATACCTGCGATCGACCTCGAGAAGTCTCGTGACACAGTTTCTGAACAGTCACCCAACTAAAACGATTTTAAAGACGTTATCACGTCAAAATAAAATAAAGAAGTGTTTTGGTGATGGTATGCAAAGGATATTCACGTAATCTTTTCAATTCAATTGTTAAATCTTCTCGATGAATAGTTGATATTTTAATTTTTTTTGTTTCACTTTACATAGGTACACGAATTTTACAAATTTTACTATAGAGACGGTTGAGCCATCAGCAGTGACCATCTAAGGATGCGCGTAGCAGGTTGTAGGACAATCATACACGCACACTCACGCCCTGCGCCGCTTACAGCGAACAGCAGAAGCAGGCATACATTTTCACCGCGCGGTAGAAAGAGAAGGAGAATTACAGTCTCTCCTACGCCGCGCCAGCGGTCTACTCACCCTCCGTCTTACAAGTTTTCGATCAGGTCACATGTCTTGACGCGAGTTTAATTTTTTGCCCATTCCAAAAATTGCAAAACGCCGCTAAAAAAGTTTTCACCTAAAAAAAATCGCAAACATTCAAGGTATAAAATATAACAGAAATTTTCGTATTTACGTAGGTACAGTTTTCTGAACACACACCCAAATAATATATTTATATATAGTGATCATTTGTGTGTCCTAGAATATAAAATTTAGGTATTCCTCGAGTCCGATCCAAGTATTGGTTTCTGTTTAGATTTGGCAAAACCACGGTTCAGATTTCTCGATTTGGGCTACTAACGAAACCGAAATTGAAGTCGGAGGATTTCGCGCTGCGATTAGTCATGATCGAGCAAATCTAGGAACAGCTATCTCAATATCCCAATTCCATATTTTTCGTACTAATTGTTCTTTACCTAATTTTTAGGTTTCTAAATATGTATTTCAGTCCTTCTTATACAAACTGCGTACTTTCCTATTCATTTTTGTTTAGTGCCAATTGGCAAAAATGTTGATTAAATATGGATTCTTACCTATAATAGAATAATCCTCGAAAAGTTAATTATATGAGAAACTAAATAACGGCTGACTGATTATGAGTGACTATTTATTTTTGTCTCCAAAAAACATGTTCATTCTCTGTGGAACTTTCGATTTCGACTGAAAGAAGTGGTTTCGGTCGGAAATTAGATATTGCCAGAAAAATAAAATATGCAGTAAAAAATATTACAGTGTAAAGTCTTTTAATGTTTTTTATTACAATAAACACTTACACTTACAACATTTTTTAGTGAGGAAATGTTTTCTGTTTAGGTGAGTGTGTATAAGGACAGTAACAGTATAAAAAAGGTATTTTGAGATTTTCAAACTGAAAGAAAGTATGAGCATCGTGGTCTCCTCCATCCTATTGTGCCCTTCGATATACCTACTCACTTTTATTTACCTAGCAGTCCTCCTGGTTAATATTCTTAATAAGGGAAAGTAAAAAAAATATTATAGGATTAAATATGATATTTGAGAAACTATAGAATGAAGGCATGTTAGGGCCAAACTCTACAACTAAGTTAAAAGAGTGCTAAAATATGTAATTAAGCTATAAAAAATTGATTATTCGCCTATGAATACACGTATATACAAATACATACATATTAACGCAACAATTAGAGACATGAACAATGTGTCTGATATATGCAAGATTCTCAGAAACATGTATTTACAAACAAAATCAAACGCATTTCACCATACTCAGTCTATAAAAATTTAAAAGTAGCTATATATATATATTTGTCAACAAAAGCGCGGGTAGGTTTCGATTACGCAATATTTTTAATTGGATTAACTACTCAACTATTTTATTAATATATATGTTTGTTACCAACTGTGAAATACATTACCTTTTCAAACAAATATTGACATTTTCTTATCTATACATTATTATTAAAGCGTCTGCCATAACAAAACCTATTTGAATAAAAATATAAAATATAGAATCAGATTTAAATCATAATATGAAATTCAATTATTACTTTAAACTTGACCTTCGCGATGTAAAAATTATATAAAACAAACACTTCTTATTATCTATAAAAGGTTCTACTCATAAAATGATTAGGATTGAATCCAGTATAAATATCTCTGCTAAAATATAAATTATTTACTTGTACAATATATTACACGTTAACATTTACATGCAAATTGAGACACAATGTATTTAAAACTAATTTTCTTTTTGTGTGTAAACGTCATATTAGTTTTTGGCCACAAGGGAAATCGAAATATTGTATTTCCGGATTCGTTTAAGTTTGGTGCTGCCACATCATCTTATCAAATTGAAGGTGCTTGGAATGTATCAGGTAAGTTAAAATCTGAACCAATTTTAATATATTTAAAAATTTAATTTCAAATTTTATTTCTAATTAATTAGGAAAATCAGAAAGTGTTTGGGATTATTATGCGCATACATTTCCTGAATGGATTAAGGATGGTTCCAATGGAGACATCGCATGTGACTCTTACAATCAAATCGATGTAGACATTGCGAATCTTAAATTGTTAAACGTAAATTTTTATCGTTTCTCTCTTAACTGGCCTCGCATCCTACCTTCGGCTAGAATCAGCGATCTAAATCCTGATGGTCTACGTTATTATAACGAACTTATTAACAAATTGATTGATAATGGAATAGAACCAATGATAACACTATATCATTGGGAGTTACCTCAGAGTATCCAAGACCTTGGTGGTTGGTCTAATCGTCTCGTAGTTGATTATTTCGTACATTTTGCTCGAGTGGCTTTCGAAGAATTTGGAGATAGAGTAAAGACATGGATTACTATTAATGAACCTTTCTCTATATGTTCTATGTCATATGAAGAACAATTTCTTGCGCCTTTTATTCATTCCGAAGGTGTTGGCACTTATCAATGCGGACATAATCTTCTTCTTGCTCATGCGGCTGCCTATCATTTATATCAAGACGAATTTCGTGCTCGACAAGGTGGAGAAGTTGGTTTTACAATGGAAAACCCATGGCACGTACCTTTGGATCCTAACAACCCTGATGATATAATTGCTGCTGAAAGGGCTACAAATTTTCATGTAGGTTATGTCAATTGTAGAGTCCGACCGAAACTGGTTTTTCAGCCGAAACCGAAACTTCGGCCAAAACCAATATTTCGGTCGGTCACTAGTTATTTGTCACTACTAAATTTGATATTCTTAAATTATTTTAGTTTGATTGGTTTGCTAATCCAATCTATTCAAAAGATGGCGATTACCCACCTTCCATGCGAACTCGAATAGACAACTATAGCTCACTCCAGGGTTATGCTCACTCACGTTTACCAACATTTACCCCTGAAGAAGTAGATTATATCCGAGGAACTGCCGATTTTCTAGGTCTCAATCATTATACTTCTCATTTGTCTACTCTAAGTGAGAATCAAACACCAGATGATAATCCAAGTTATGACAATGACCTAGGCGTAGTGTTAACTGCAGATCCTGCTTGGAATCAAACAGCAAGAGATACTTTTACAGTATATCCTCATGGACTACGACTTTTGTTAAATTATATAAAAGAGACTTATGACAATCCAAAGGTTTATATTACAGAAAATGGTTATGCCGGTTTTCAGAATGAAACACTTAATGATCAAGAAAGAATTTGGTATTATCAAGTAATCATTGTTGAATACAGAAAAAAAGTTACTTGTATTAATAAAACATATTTTAGGGTTATCTAACCTCAGTTTTGGAAGCCATTGAAATTGATGAATGCAACGTGCAGAGTTATACTGCTTGGTCTTTTATGGATAACTACGAATGGAGTGATGGTTACACGTGCGTGACTTACAGTGAGAAAATGTTAAATAAATCATAATCGTTTTTGTATTACAGGTTGCGTTTCGGAATGTTCTACGTCGATTTTGAAGATCCAAAAAGAAAAAGAACTCCAAAGGATTCAGCATATGTTTATCAAAATATTATTAATAGGAGATATCTTTAAGTCAATTTATTTATTGTCAATCTAGTAACTTTGTGTCAATTTTGTGTCTAATATGACATATTAAATTTGCCCACCACAGTATCCATTTATTATGAAAGTATGCCACATTCTACAATATTATACAGTTGTTACACTACTTTTAAGTTGTGCACATTTATTAGCAGCCAAAGCTCTGACTGACGGAGAATACCAAAATAGGTAAATGATCTTATCAGTAGTTTTACTTCTTATTATATGATTGTGATTCAATATATAGACCTAACAATGACATAAGACCCGTGTGTAAGCGTGAAGCTGCTGAAGTCACTGATTATGAAGATCGCCATTATGTACAGAGTCATCAGAAATATAAGCATCGTAGAAGTCCGTTTGGAATTGTTTACAAAGATGGTAAACCCATCGGTATTTTAGAAGTATGCGTTTTTTATTGTAGTTTATTCTAGTATAAATTGTATAAAAAAATGTTTTTAGCCTATTTCAAGAATCTACGAGTTTCAAAATTTACAAGATGAATTGAACGCTAAGAATTCTTATAATAAACGCGATAAGGATGCTCCCAACAGTGGAGAAGATAATTATGTTAAGAGGAACTCTGAGAATCTTGAATCCGATAATATTATACGAAGTTTTAGAATGAATCCACACTTTCAAGATAAGCCCATGTTAAATAATCAAAAATTAGAAAAGAATGATCAAAAACGTGATGTTAAAAAAGCGGACAAAGCAAAATTGAGTACCAATGGAGATTCTAAACTATCTGTTATTGAAAATAATCTAAAAGAAATTATAAGCGACTTAAATTCAATTAGTTCCGACGATGAAGATAGTGAAAACATCGATTCGGTAGATAAACGTGAAGCACAAATGGAAGACGAAGATTTAGACAATGGAATTAATAAAATAGGACTTACTAAAGAAACGCATTCAAATAGTGTTGGATTGTCATCAGAATCTTCTATCAAGGAGAAAAAAAGTGCCGACCCGCAAAAAGCAGAAGAACCTTTCAAAGAAACGAAGAAAATTGCGGATTACCGCAATGAAGGCGAAAGTTTTATTAGGCAAAAACGGCAACAAGCTGGTACTAAACCAGATGTGAATGATATAGTTAAAGGATTAGAGAGTTCTGGTGATTTGACAGTGAGTGGTAACAAGTCACCATTAGCATCCGCTAGTACTACTGTTGAAGCAGAGGGTAAAAAAGGTAAAGGGGGGGATTTCGAAAAACGCGAAAAACAAACAGCGGAAGATTTAGATTATGAAAAACGTCTTCAACGCAATATTCAGAATAAGATTACTGAAATAAAGGAACAAGTTAAACGAGAAATTAAAGCTTTGAATTCTAACACAAAATCGAGTCCTGATGATAAATTGAATCTTGGTGACGAGTCTAATAAACTTAAACAAGTTGTAAATGATAATTCGATTGAATTAAATGAACCGGAACAAAAGCCCAGAGAAAAAAGAAATTTGCTTGAACAGGAAACTAGTGATATTGATTTAGCGCAAAACAATGAACAGAAATCTTTAGTAAGCCATATTAGACAAAAACGCCATGTGGCAGAAAATGACGTGGATGTATCCAGTGATGTTAACAGTAATGATATTGTCGAAAACACAGATACGCGAGAAGGTATGATATAAGATTATAAATTACATATTGTACTATATTGCTAATTTCTAGGTGTGAAAAGCATTGCAAAACAAACCTTGTCCGCAAATAAAGTAAAACGAGATAGCAATGTTGTTGACGTTAACAAAATGGGGTTTGGAGTACAAAATCAAAAACAAGATGTTGCAATCGCACCTGCCAAAGAACGCCTGGTAGTGACACGTGCGATTGCAACGAAAAACTCCAAACCCACTGCTGCTGCTGCTGTCGGCGGCCTGGACGCCGAAAAGCTCGAAAAGCTTGTCAAAGAAAGCGCTTCTCTCACAGAGTCCATAAAAAGCGAGCGTGGCGCGCGGTACCACGAAGGTGGCACTCACGTGGAAGTAGAATTACATGGACCGGTCAAAAACCCGGTAGAATCGAAGGCGGCCAAAACTGAAAACGTCAATGATGATAGCGTTGCTTTAGTAGAAAACCATGCTGAATCTTCTGATCTTGTTATTAACAATGGAAAAGATGCAGTGGTAATGAAACGTGATACGAAAGCAAAGAAAGATAAATCGTTTCATCAAAACGAGAACAACAAGAAAAGTGTCAAAATCGAAGAAATTGAGACAGTACCGGATAATTCTTTTGCGCCTGCTCAGAGTGGCATCAATCATAACTACAAGGATAGCGAGGCAACTACAAGAATAACACCAAGTTCCTCGGAGGTTTCTGAACCAAAATCATTCGAAATGAGGAGAGAAAACGCTGATGCAAAGTTAAAAGAAGAAACTGCACAAGACAGCGACATCTACTCTGAGAAACAAATTAATATTGCAGCTGCAGATGAAAACACAAATACTAACAGGTAATAATTTTAATAATATGTAAAGATTAATAATATTCAACCCTCGTTTTCTGTAAGTGAGGATGGAGATCTAAGCAAAAGAGCCATTTCGAATCAAGCAAGTGTTCGTCAAGAACGCAAAACCGAACCTGTATTGAGTTTAGAAGATATGCAGGCACTAGACAGTGCCAATAATATGAAGCGAAGACGGCGCTACACTGATGATTATGATTATAATCCTCGTGATAAACGTGATTATGATGTACAGAACATGCACTTTCGGAACTATCGCGGTGATGAGGACGAAGCAGATGATGAAAGCGACGAGTTTGATGATGATAATTTCGACGATCGTACTGCTGTGCGAAAGCGAGCCGCACAGGAACTAGAAAATTACGATGACCTAGATGGTGATTATGACCATCTACAAGCGAATGACGAGAATGCAGCAGACGTTATGCCACGTATGAACAAACGAAATATTAAAGCGAGAGATTATGTTGCTCGGTTGAACGAGGATGCGTATGATAACACGAATTATTTGTACGACGCAAATGGAAGACCTTTAAACCGAAATAAACGACAGATTTTAGAAAATGCCGGTGGGTCTAATGTTAACATGGCGGCTTTACATGGCGGCGGACCGATGGTTCGCCATCTTGCGGCGATTCGAGAACGCAATACACATATAGAAAATAGTCTGGATAAATCGAAGCGATTAGAGAAGAATTTCCAAAATGGTCATGCGGGGAAAAGTAATCAGATAATTTCCGGATTATCGGAAAACGATATTTTTGGAGCATTGCCACAAAGTTATGAAGGAGAATTAACGAGGTTTAAAAGAGTTAAACGCGATGATCCAGCCGGATGATGTGTGGAACACTTTACTATGATGGTATAGAAGAATGTTTCATATACTTCATTTTACACTTGTTTAACTTTATATTTAATTTTTATAAGGATTAAAACTGTGTTGGGTTGCATTCGTACAGTGGTACATGTTTTCAATGTAACATTTTGTCGGTTTGCGAGATTGCATTATAGATGGCGCTTGTTTAAAAAACGCGCTTGTGCCGATAAAGGTTGTGATCTCTGCTCGTGTTGTCAAAAAGAAGCTCTCGCTCCCGCAATAGTAATGGCTGAGTGAGGTATCGGTGTTAGACTAGAAAAATTGCCGTGGAATAGTGCGAATTCTTTGGATAGTCGAGCATTCCTCCAACGTTGCGAGTGCCGAAAACTGTAGATGCGTATACGACGGTGGAAATAGGTGAGTACAAGATAAAATAATGCAATACAGTTTCGCCGAAGTCCGACGGGCGCAAGTTCGTCCGCAAACACTCACTGCGATTTATTCAATCTCAGCCGCATGGCGGCATACAAACGCGGAATTTCATTTGGATTTCGATCTACGTGCGAACGCACAACCGGATGACATATGCACGCATTGTAATCGCCGCGACCGGCACAAGATATTTATAGTATTCACATCATTCCGATAAGAAGCAGTGGGTTAGTGCAAGCCCGTAGATATACACGGTGTTTGCCGAAAACATTGACTTCCCGCGCGGGCGGGGTGCAGTCTTTCAGGGGGATGATGTAATGTGGGGTTAGAACTGGCTCGCGATATAACAATAATCAGTGTAGCCATGTAAATGTTTGCTTGTTAAGTGTTTGACAATTGTTTCTGTGTTGATTAATTCTGTTGTCATTTCTCTTACAGAATAAGCCACAATGGCATACACTTGTCCACGGGATCTGGACGGCTTTATGCCGCATCTGCCCAAGAATGACACCAAGTTTCGCCAGCAGCTCGGTGCCGATCTGCTGGCTTATCTAGCGGAGCCATCCAATCCTATGTATTGCCAGGATATTGGGCAACTTGTTGACGGACTTATTCCATGGATGCAAAGTAGCAATTACAAGGTAAAAAGAAATATAAATCAGAAAGAATTAATTAGTTTAATTTATTCCGGTCATATGCAATTCTCACGTGTGAAAATAATGCCGGAACAATAGCAATACATCAGGAGCTTGAATTTTTTGTTCCGAGTTTATAACAATGGCGAAAGGTTGGTGGTATTAATATGTTAACGTCACTTAGAAATATTACCGTACAAGGTACAAGGCGTTTTCAAAGTTTCCTCGTAATAATTTCTTAAGTTGACTGAGGGTTGAAAGTATTCCTAATATAACCAATTTCCGTAATTTACTCGTACGTTGCTGACTCAAGTTTTGCAAGGTCGAGAAGAAGCGCAGCGTTAAATAGAAATTATTTGCCCAGTGCCAAACGAAACATGCAAAACATTCACTTGCGTCACTTTCACGCGCCTTGGACAGTTTGTTCGCTTATCAGCGTTGTCGTTTTAAATTTAACTGCTCAATACAAACTGTAGTATTATTTACGTGATTTATACATACGCAGTACCAGTGTTGTTTTTTTTTTATCATAATCGCGGTTTCGGCGAGCCTTGGACTTCCTGCATGAAAATTTCTTAGGCCGTTCGCGTCGTCAGCGGTTGCACACCCAAATA
The DNA here is from genome assembly GCF_025399875.1 of Dalotia coriaria. NCBI lineage: Eukaryota > Metazoa > Arthropoda > Insecta > Coleoptera > Staphylinidae > Dalotia > Dalotia coriaria. The sequence continues at coordinate 8,193,903 of NW_027045451.1, forward strand.
GATTTGTATTTATAGCGGCGCTGGTCGTATGCAAATGAGCAAATAATATTGGTAGCATTTACTGCAAGCTGCCAGAACATAAATGTAAGTGTACGCAGAAGTACTTGAAGAATACGGATCTTTGATGCTTACATACTCGAAATAACAATGCTATCAAAGTTCCTTGTTAGTCATCATCTATCAGATTTTAATACAAAAATATAACTTATTAAATCAATTGTTATAGTTTCCGAAAAATAAATTATGACTCATTTGTTATTTTCATAATGTTGTTGTAATCGTAATAATGTTCAGGGTTAAATTATTTGTCTGCAATTCTTCGATTTTATCATTAATCATGTGATAAATGTCAACATATCAAATCGTAGCAAATAAGTGAGGAAAAATACTTCAGATGCGCCCAGCAATATTTTGTCGTGAAAAGTATTACAAGGCCTTGGAATGTTTGTGTACACATTTCGAATTTATGTGTGGTGATACATTCTGCATATATTAACGTTTGGAGCGTGCTGCCTACTCGACTTGAAGAAGAATTCCACGCAGAATCTCTCAAAAATTCTAGATTTTGTATTATTATTTTTTTAATTGTCCGAGCCGATATATTTCTTTTTTAAATCTTCTATTAGACAGTAGCTAAATGTGCATTGAAGGTATGCCTGAGGCGCTTTTAAGGTCGCTGTGTTTACTTTTACTAGGTGCGCTATAATAGAGATGGGGTTCGCCCACGCAATAGTAAATGGCTTAAATTCTATGATTAATCATTATTAAGAACAGGACTGCACTTGAATGATTACTGTTAAAATGCTATATTGTATAAATGATTGCTTGAATGAGGTTTGTTTCTTATTCATTGCGGTCTTGTTAAAATTATTAACTCACACGCAACAAAAATTGCAATTTAGCTAACGAAGAATTATTGCGTTCGGAATGAATGGTTTATTCTAAATGTAGATCATTATTTTCGATCACATTCCGACAAAAAAGATTGTTATTCTTAGCGTTTTTTATAAATCAGAATGTAAATTAGATGTGTGCAGGTGATTAATTCGTCGCGGCGTTTGGAGCGTCTCTTTATGGTAGGACAACTTTTTCCTCATATTTATAGCGTATGTGGCATGCCCATTTAAAATGTCGACGTGCCATAATATCAATACACGAAGAAATGACGCGCCGTCAAAATGAAAACAAAACATTTTTTCTTTTTATAGGTCTCTAGTAATGGGATTGAGATAATGACCTATCTGGCCGATCGACTGGGCCAGGACTTTCGGCCGTACCTGCAGACGGTGCTACCGTGTGTGATAGACCGCCTGGGCGACGCCAAGGACACGGTGCGCGAGAAGGCGCAGCTACTGATTCTGAAGCTGTTGGAGCGCGAGGTGCTCTCGCCGCAGTCGCTGCTCGAGAAGCTCACGCCCGGCTTCACGCACAAGAACGCCAAGATACGCGAGGAGGTCCTGCGTTGTCTGGTCAACACGCTCAACGAGTAAGAGTTGGCGACGTTTGCATGCATGCGCTTACGCAGAGTTTAATTGTGATCGTGATGTTAATTTTAGACATGGCGCGGCGTCGGTGACATTAAGCAAATTCATTCCGCATATTGTCAAATTGCTGGCGGATCCGGCGTCTTCGGTGCGCGACACTGCGTTTGCAACCTTGGTCGACTTGTACAAGCATGTGGGTGAGAAGCTGCGTGTGGACCTGCAGAAGCGTAATCTAGTGCCGGCGCAAAAACTCGCCACCCTTCTGACGCGCTTTGACGAGGTGCGCGATGCTGGCGAGCTATTACGCACTGCTACTACCAGTTTAGACTGTAAGTTACAGCACAACATTATTACAATTGTGTAACGTTAAACATTACAGATTGTACTGACGAAGTGGACAGAATGTCAATGCCCAAGCCTAATATCCCGGTAAAGAAGGCCGGACTTGGTTCGGCTATTAAAAAAACACCTTCCGTTATGAGGACTGGTTCATCAGCTTATACATCAGCTGGTAAGCACTAAAAATATTATAAATAATTAATTTACTAACATGTGCATCATCATTATTAAGCTGGAGCTGGCGCAGTGGACGAAGAAGTGTTTCTGAAACAATTTGAAGATGTGGCCACAATTCAGCTGTTTACGCCGCGAGAGCTAAATGATCACATGAAATCAGTGCAGGAAATTATTTCGGACAGCAGCAAAGATTGGAATAAGCGGGTTGATGCGGTAAGTTTATAATGAATATAAAAAGTTTATAAAAAAACATGGTTACTATTTTGTTTAATGTAGCTGAAGAAGATTCGATCTTTGATTATTGCGGGTGCGACCGCTTTTGACGATTTCCATGTCAACTTACGCAATCTAGAGCGACCATTAGTGGAAACAATTAAGGATTTACGCTCGCAGGTGGTCCGCGAAGGATGCATAACTATTGCATTTTTGGCTCAAAGTCTAGGTAGCAAGTTTGATCATGCAGCGGAGATTTTAATCGTACCTTTGATAAATTTAATACAGAATTCTGCTAAGGTAAGATTAAGGTTATTTTTTTAGTTCTGTTCAATTCTACTATGTGACTTGTAGATTATGGCAACTTCTGGCCACACTTGTGTGCGTTTTATTATCCAATACACGCAAAGTCCTAGGTTGATACCGATCATCACTTCTAATTTGCAAAATTCCAAGAGCAAGGATATTCGCCGCAGTTGTTGCGAGTTTTTGGAGGTGATTTTAAGCTATTGGCCGGCTTATCCACTCGAAAAGCATATAGCACTTTTACAAGAAGCCGTCAAGCGTGGCATAGGCGACGCAGACTCTGAGGCCAGAGTTATTTCCAGAAAGTAAGTTGTAACAATATTTCATCGTATGTTATTTGACTATTTTGATTTTTCTAGAGCATTTCGTGGATTTCGTGATCATTTTCCAGAGCAAGCCGAAGCACTACTACAGTCTTTGGATCCCAGCCATCGAAAGGCGCTGCAAAGTGACCTGTGTCTTTCGAGCAGCTCTTCAAGCGGCAGTTTGGCGCAGCAGGGTTCGATGAGCTGTCGGCCCGTACGCAAGATGGCGCCGCCACTCAGCACAGGTAACTACTACGAGGAGTTTCCGAAGTCCCGTTCCACAATTACCCTATTCTCTTATAAATATTCCTGTGCCAATAAACCGATTTAATATGTCGTCCACAATCGAATCGAGTTTTGTGTACTATTGGACGACAAGTACAATGATGTCGTTCGTGTTTGTTAATTTATGCGTTGTGTTACGCTTCATTACGCTGCTTTGATGGATTTGCACGTTGCGCAGGCAGTACGGAGAACTTGTACAGTGGCTTGCAGCGCGCACCCTCGTTGCCGAGAACTTACAAGCAGAGGAGCGGTATTCCGGTCTTGTCTAGTATGTGACGATATTTTAACCTGTGTTTTAATGTTCTGCACAAACACACTTCTTAACTACCAGGCGTTGATGTTTTCTTGTAAAAGGTTGGATGCGTTTTCAGTTGTTTTCCACCTCCTAAAACACTACACGTTTTGTTTAATTCTGTCTTTTTTTTTTGCTTTACTTACATCTTGTTTTGATACGATTTTTTAGATGCGAACGGCCGTAAAGGATTTCGCAGCAATTCCGCCATTGATTTGCAAGCGGCGCAACGCGCGAAAGCGCGAAATCAGTATTCGGCAATGGCGCGCCAGAAGATTGCGTCCGGCACGGCCAGTTTACGTAAGTGTCATATTTATTGTGTTTTAATATTAAAAATTATATTTATTTCGAAGCTTGGGTGTGGTTCGCACGTGCACAAATATACATATTACCCACTCGCATATACGAGATAGGATTGCTCACTACATAGAACACATGCATGAATGTAGATTTGATTTGATTAGATTCGCATGTATATTAAACATAAACACTAATCTTGTTACGGTTTCAATTCCATGTCGATATATAAAATATCACAGATGGAGAAACGTCACCAGGTAAATATTCTGTAATAGTAGTAGCTTTGAAATTAAAGTTCACTTCATTATCCACAAATTAACACTTGTTAATTAAACATTTGTTCTTTTAGCGCGGCCCAAGAAGACGGATGTTACACCACCGATGACACAGTCGCCCGAAAGATCTGGGAGGAGTCGCAGTAGAAACTCTGGCGTTTCGCATTCTCAACGTAAGGATTAATTACTATTTTCTATTGTCCATGTTAAATATTCTAACTTTTGTACCGTCCATAAAAATTATTGCTTTTGGTTATAATTTATTTATGTAATTATTAATTTTTATCACTTACTAATATTTGATTGATTGCTTTGTGGAATTAGCAACTAGTCGTTCAGGATCGCCGTCATCGCGGTTATCTTACCACTACAATAGGATAGGACACGCCCTCGACAGCGACAGCCCACGACCACGGCGGTTGTCTTCCGGTATTCCTAGGTCGATAACTGGATCGCGGGACACGTCCAGAGAAACCAGTCCCACGCGCGGCGGAAGTTTGAGTAGGTTTAGACGAAATAGCGACCGCCCACCGATGAGCCCCGCCTCTAGACCACCTGTAATGGCACAAAAGATTCTTCAGCAGAGTCGCGAGGCGGAAACCGCACTGGCTGACGCCCTTAATTATGACCCAATAGAGACAGACAGCCACAGGCTTAACAGTCCAAGAAGGATGCGTTCCATTGAGAACCACTCTGATGATTCGGAAACGTCTAGTGTGTGTTCGGAAAGGTCGTTTGATTCTTATCGAAGGCCGAGTGATGTAAGTTCTTGGTTTTACATATTGAAGTGTCATTTTTAATCCATTTGTATGTACAGTCTTACTCTTGGAGCGGATCACAAAATCGTTTGAGTAGCCGAGATTACTGGGAGCCATGTCATGTAGGTTTATAAAACATTTAAATTTTGAAAACTAATGATTATATATATTTAGGATATTCACGAAATAATCCACCTGTGCGCAAGTACCGTGTGGCAGGAACGTAAAGATGGACTCGTTTCATTAAGTATCTATCTAAAAGACGACCACATGTTAACTTCGCATGAGCTTAAAGACATCACTGAAATATGCACGCGGATGTTTGTCGACTCGCACACGAAGGGACTAAGTGTATTTCTTGACACTCTCAACGAGTTGATCAACAAACACAGCGTGGACTTGCAGGAGTGGTTGTACATTCTCATGCATCGGATATTCTTCAAGCTAGGCACGGATCTCCTCATGTCTGCGCAGACGAAACTTCAAGCTACCCTCGAGAATGTGAAGGTGCATTTCCCAATTGAGCAACAATTAATTGTCATATATAAAATACTCGGAGACTCTTTTCAAACGCCGAACACCAAAGTTAAGCTGGCGGTGTTGAGCTATCTGACGTCGATTTATCGTCTCACGGGCCCAGGGCAATTATTGCGACAACCGCCAGCTAGTCAAGCACTGCAGAAGATTATCTCTTATGTAAAGGACTCCAAATCATCGGAAATTCGGAATGCGGCTCGGACTTGTATCATTGCGATGTGGAATTGTAACGTGGCGGACGTAACGATGATGCTAGGCGAACTGCCGAAGGAAATGCAGGATATTGCCTCGGATGTGGTGCGTAATCAGATGCGCAGCATAAGTAATAACGGTAGTCCCAAGCCAACATCGCCGCACACACCTACTCATAATCATGATCTAAATAGTGAAGAGATTTACAAGAGTCTCAAAAGAACCACGGCCGAAATTCAGAATTACAGCTACGAAACTGGTTCCAAGTTGGATAGAGAGCGAGATACGACGTCGCATGATTCGGGTATTTCTCAAATGTCTATTGGAAACAACGATATCAAGAATGATATTGTTGCGATCGAGGAGCGTTTTGAGAACTTGCATGTGCGCTCGACGTATGCCACGCATTCGATGAATGGATTGACCGAGACCGATTCAAATGGATATGATAAAGGTAAAGTCAACTCATTACTCGTACACTTTATTATGAAATTATTATTATACATTATTGCCTGCTTTCAGAAGTCAATGAGGAGCAAGTGGTGCTGGCTGTTTTAGAATATTGTCTCGTTGATAATCCGTTGTCTACTGAACAAAAGTGTGCATTGTTAGAGAAACTAGTTACTGTTATAAATCAGGGAAGGGTTGAACCAGTTATTCAAAATTTTAAGTAAGTACCTTGCGTTTTGAAAACTCGAAAGTGTTAGTAATGTATTTTTACTGTTATGTAAAAAAGGAAGCTTCTAAAAATCTTTTTGGAGACATTGAATCAAGCTGAGGTTAAGTCAGTGGTCGTAGTTCTCAGAATATTGGCTGAAATCTTAAAGAAGCCCGAGATGGAGCAGTGTTGGAGCAATTTCATAGAACTTCTTACGCTTCGAGTTTTGGATGCCGTTAGTAGCGAAAATAGAGAGGTAATATTAAAGTGGAACCATGTGGTTATTGTATAAATTTCATTTGTTTTATTTTTAAGGTTCGAATCGCGGCTGAGTTGACGACTACAGCAATGAGCGTTTTTCCATTCCACACAGTTGTCAACACTTTATCACCTCTCGTGCAAACAAGTTCGTATCCGCGGATTGATGGTGCGATGAAGATGATTACTCGATTGATTGATCAACACCCGAATGAATTAACCGATGATCATTTGACATCATTAATGCCAGGGTTGATTAAGGTTTGTGTTCCTTTATTATTAAGTCGGTGAATTCTTTCAATATATATGTTTTGTTTATTGCACTTTGATTAGGCAAACGATCACGAACAAAGTTCCGCTCGTAAGAGCGCCGTATTCTGCATGGTGGCCATTCACAAGGCGGTCGGTGAGGAGCGCATGAGCCCACATCTTAGAGCACTACCTGGCTCGAAGATGAAGCTGTTTAGAATATACATTGACAAAGAGAATGATGCCGCAGCGAAGAGCGCCCGGCACAAGTCGAGCTAGTCACGTGCCGCGTAATTTCATCATTTCGCACTAGTAACAAACCAATAGTTGGATCGACGCAGTTAGAATTGTTCAACAAATGATGATTTGCGCTAAGGGACGAAGCCAGAGACGAACTAAACGCGTTGCGTACCATGTGAAAATGGAAAACACGAGAAACATTTTCGTAATTTTATAGCCTGTATATTATTAATTCGTATTGAGTATAGCAGCGTATGGCACAGATTTGACAACACTGTCGTCACATCACCTCGTGTGTAACTGTAAATTTTCTGCACAGAAACTTGATCATTTTTAATAATTGTGCTTACTAAATGTATATAGTAATTATTATTAAAGCATTAGGATGAGTTGTTTACACACTGACTACATATTTTTGTGTTATGTTTATGGAGAGCGATGGTGAATGTTGAAAAAGAAAATTTGTTGAAAATGTTGATTGCATCGATTTTTTGCTGCACTACATTATAAAAGAGACGAGTATTAGGATGGCTTGCAACCGTCAATGCCTTTGTGACTAATTTATTATGATATCGTTTTCATTATTGCAGACATGATTAATCTAAATTATTGCGGTGGCTGGGATCGTTTGGCCATTGGATGAGAGCTTATGACGAGCTAAATATTTTTTATGCCAAATAATATATGTGTTATTATTAATCGCGATCATTGTGCTATAGTAGATACATTTAATTACAAATTTCTTAAATGATTCATCTAGATCTTGTAACTTATTAAAAATAAAATCAAAGAACTTTAACTTATGTTCGAGTGCGACTACTTATTCTAATCTGTTTTTGTTGCTTTTGTAATGAAGTGTAGAAATAGGATACAGGGCAAGTCCGATGATTTCTTATAAGAAAAATTTAGCGTCTCAAACAGGCAGAGCGCTTAGCACGAGCCTCGCACAAAATAGGGTCACCAAAAAGCGAGCTGTGCCTTGGCTGGGAGACACGAAGTTGCATCCAATAAATATTACTATGGCTCGAAGCATACACGCATGTCTTTTTGACCAAAATATGCAAAGGCTATAAACGAAGTGTTGAAGCTCGTTCGAAGCTCTAACGAGCAAGGAAAACATCGGCGGTTGATACAATGGGCTTTTCTAAAGTGGCGCAGAAATACGAAGGCGCCACGGGGAAGGTGAAATCCAATCCGAAGACTAATTTAAACATCTGCGAGTAATAACTCGGTGTTTTTTCAAAACTTCCAAATTTTACCACCTAAGTGTCGAGGCTCATTGCTCACTCAACATATCAGTACATGACTTCTGCACGGACAAGCATCATTGACTCAAGCTCCAGATTATTCAATTTCTCGCACGGCATCGGATCCTGCGCAATTTCTTCGACTGTGCAACGTGCGGATTTGCGTGTGCCTTTGTCGTGAGACAAACATCGCTGGACAGTTTCGTTTGGCAATGTCGGATTTGCAACGCGAAAAACATACGTGTTGGCTCCTGCTTCGAGGATGAGCGGCTCCCGCTCATCACCACATTACCTGTTCTGGGTGTATTGGGCTTTGGGCATGCCGCTTCGGATGATTCAACTCTTAGCAGAGGTATTGGAGAACACCGTCTTAAAATGGGCACAGCCAAGCCGCCGCGCGATTATGCTATCGCGGGAACGAAGCCCACGACTTCTGGGAGGATTCCTCGAGGAGACAAGAGACTTCGCTGTTGTTGAGTTCGACCAAACAATGCTTTTCAAAAGACAGTATAACGTTGGTCGGGTAAAAAAGCAACAGCGGGTTTTTGGAGGAATTAAGCGCGGAACGCGAATGCGTTTCCTTAGGGAAGTACCGAACAGGGTAGCTACCACACTTCTTTCAATTATAAAAGAGTAGGTACTCACGTGTCTTACACGAATTACAATTAAAGTGAAAATGAGTGTAATATTGGGGTTGGGGGGTAGTTGAGTAAGGTAAGGTATTGACATAGTTTGAAGTATCTTTTGCGTGCAAAGATGATACCATTTTGTACGAACAAATTCACTTTCAGGCATGTACTAATAAATAATTTATTAGAAATTATCGATGATGAGTCTGATGATAGTGATGAGTTTGATATGATTGAAGATAGTGATAATGACATGGAACCTACATGTACCACATAGTGGTGTATAAAACGAATTTCGTTAGCCCGGAACATCCCGACATTCCACACAGGGTGTGGAATCGTTCTGCTCCCGATTAGAAATGATGCTGCGCGCAAGACATAGAATTAAGCGTCGAGCACTACGAGAGTAGCTACAAGAATTTGCCTGGAGAACGGAAACTCTCAATACGCAGCGCGTCATCGAGCTATTATTACTTTGCACAATACAATCAAATAATTAAATTTAAAATAAAACTTAATACTACCATGCAGACTTGCATTTCACAATAAAGCCGACTCTGTACACCTGCATCACTATACGAACACCTTGTATATAACCTGATTGAAATGAGCAGGGTCGGCTTTATTTTATAGTGTCAGTTATTAGGGTCGTATTTTTAAATTGGATAAATTTTTTAAAATTTGATTAATCTCAGCAAATATCTTCTAATATATAAAATTTACGTGTCACAGTGTTAGTTACCGTACTCCTCCAAAACGGCTTTACCTATTTTTACCCAATATTATATTTATATAATTTTATATACCTACAGAATAGGTCTGAGAATCGGCTACTATCTATTTTTCATACCCCTAAGTGTTCACCCTTAAATTTCTTTTTAATTTTGGACAAAATTTTTTCTCTTTATTTTTTTATAATTAGTACACTCATTTGGTGCTAAAAAATGTGGTTGCTTGGTAAATAGTGCAGGATTGTTGAAAATTGGTATTCATATAGATTTCTATGTGCTCTTTACGAATTTCAACTTTGCCCCTCGTATCTTTGCCGCTCGCGCCACCATTTTGGAAAAATGGTGTCTAAGAACAGTTTTTTGACCATATCTCCTTTCCGACTCATTTTACAATAAACATATTTATATAATAAATTAAACTAGAGAAAATGTCCTATAATTTATGTAAGTACCTTTTTCTTGTAAAATTAATAGTTTTAGCGTACGGGCGCCACAAAGTCTACTACAACATTCGTTTTTGTCAAAAACTCATTAACTCTGTACTTTGTACTCGGAAGTACAAACATATGGCATATGACCATGTTGGATTACAAGGTGCCGGATTAGACAGTAGAGTTTTGTCCTGTCATCTCATTTATTTTATTATGGATATTGAATGTATCATACCGCCTCTGGTATTCTTCTATTTCTTCAATTTTTGTCTTATTTCTTCATCCTTGGCTACTCTAATTTTCTTCTGTGTATTTTTCTCAATTTTTTTATGCTGCTGCACATCATTTTTCATAGGCCTTCTTTGCCTATAAGTTGCAGAATTACATTAGACATCCATGTTTTTTGTTTCATGTATCTGGTTTTAGAAATTTCTTTTTTATGTTTTGTAACTACTGTTTCATTGATTATTTTGATGTTATTCTTAACAGATATATCTATTCTCTTTTCAAGTTGGTTATTTAATTCTGTTTCCGTCTGCTGTTTTAATATACGATTATTTCATTTTTTTATCATATTTTTTTGTGTGGCACTTTAATATTCAACAATTTTGAATAAATATGCACTATATATGCAAAACAAAAATTACAATTATCTAGAATGTTTATTAGGAATTGGCAAAATGGCATAAAAAGGAACCTTAAAATTAAGATCGGAATAATAGAATACATACCAAATTCAACAAAAAATTATAATATTTCAAAATATTACTTTTTTCACATGAAATGATTAAACAATATGATTAGAATTAAACGAACTACTTATTAATAATAGTGAAGTCGCCTTTGGCTCCGGCGCCCACTAGCGGCGAAGTCAGTGTGTGCGAGTGTTTGTTTGTTTGCGGAACGCCCACAACATCGCGCGGCGCTACAACCCCGAACGGAACGACAACCGCGACCTACAACCCCAAACGGAAGAGGCCGACGAGCCACGAGCACCGCCGACCTGACCGCGCTAAGGGTGCTCAGCAACGGATGCTGGACGAGCCGCGCTCTGGACCACCAGCATCGTTCAACGCCGCACGCGTCTCTCGACCTCGACCGAGCATCTTCGTTAATAAATTACGTTAATTGTTAATAAAATACAACCTACGCATCAAATTTGGCGCAGTCGGTAGGATTGCCGAGATACAAAAGATTTCAAAATTGACCTGCGATCCGGAAGAAGCATGCGTCCCAAGATGGTTGCACCCGCTTATTCTGGACATCAGACCGTCATCCGCGCCGAATTATAGCTGAACCTTTTGAAGTGATTGGTTTCGACAAAACGGACAACAAGAGGTCAGCCATGCTCATGGGCTACCTCGTGGACGACGCGTTACAATGGTACGCGACGGACGTAGCCCCATGGGTACGATCACATGGGCGTGGCCGACCCGCTGGTGCAGGCTCAGCGCAGCATCCTAGGGCCCTCAGAATCCGTAGAGTCCTACTGCAACGACAAGATGCGGCTACTACGAATGATCGCCATTGAGGAGACACGCGTTGTGGCGCAACTTACCGAGGGGATGCCGACGCATTACCGCGGCTATTTGCCACTCCAACAGCGGCCGATTGGCTTCACGTGGCCAAGCCACGCTGGGGAAACCAGCGCCACCGCCCGCATAACCAGCAGCATAACGAGCAGTCTCCTCGCCACAGCGTTGGACGTCGTCGCCCGCGCGCAGTCCAGGCCCCAGCAACCAAAACCGTCGCCCGCCAGCGGCGTGCCGCATCTGTGCCGAAAGCAGGCTGACGCAATGGCACTGGCACCGCGAGTGTCCTCGTCGGCGGACCCAGCCGCCGGTAGCAATGATCGCCGCCGAGCCTCAGCACGACCCCGAGGACGCGACCCAACAGGTGCCACATGAGGAAGCGGTTCCGGTTCAGGAAAACTCCCTGAGCGGCTCTCACTAGGTCTGCTGGATATTGCGGTGCGGATCAACGGTTGCCCCAGCAGAGCCGTTGTTGACTCCGGAAGCACCATCAACGTCATCAGCGCTGCCCTCGCTAGACGCTTGAGTGTCAAGCCCCATCCGCACACCGCAAACGCCGTCCTCCAAGTGAACGGTCGCACCCTTAGCGACGGTTCCGCCACCGTCTCCCTCACCATCGGCAACGATAGCCACCCTGTCGATGTCCACGTGTTGGCCAATTCACCCCGCGACGTGATCATTGGCCTTCGCACGAGTCGAGTCTTCGGGCTGAAGATCGACTTTCGCCAGCTCACGGTCCACCGACAGACCCCTGGCCAACCACAACCAACGCTCTGCCTCATCGCCAATGCCCAGCTGCCGCCTAGCACCTCCACCATTGTGGGTCACTTCCCGCAGCTTTTCGTTACCGAGGATACCGATGTCGGCCGCATCCCCGATGTGGCTCACCGCATCCGCCTCGAGCCGGGTACCGCACCCATCGCCCGCAGGCCCTTCCGGCACTCCCAGCCAGATGCTGAAGCCATCCGCGACCAGGTCGCCACGCTGCTGTCCAAGGGCCTCATCAGGAAGTCCACGTCCCCATGGGCATCACGCGCTCTTCTCGTCGAGAAGAAGTCCGGTGGTAAGCGCTTATGTGTTGATTACAGACCCCTCAATGCAGTCACCGTTGCTGAACGTGAGCCACTACCGGACATCCGTGACGTCGTCGATCAACTGGCGGAGTTCCGCGTCATGTCCGTCCTCGATATGGCCTGGGGCTATTGGCACATCGCCGTCGCCGAAGAGTCCGTGCCACTCACAGCCTTTGTCACCGCCGATGGGCAGTACGAATGTACGAATCAAGAACGCCTTGACTTCGACGTCGGTAGTCAGCATCTACCGCCCGGACAAGCCTGTGGTCCTTTTTACTGACGCCAGCACCGTTGGTCTTGGAGCTGTTCTGATGCAGCCAGACGACGACGGCCACCGACGTGTCGTCGCATACTACTCCCGCCGCTTATGTGGTGCTGAGAGTGCGATGTAAGTGCGATGGAACACTTCCATGTCTACGTGCACGGCAAGCATGTGGACACCTACTCGGACCATTCGGCGCTTCAGTGGCTCTTCAATATGAAGAACCCCTCAAGCAAACTGTACCGCTGGTCGATTCGCTTGTCGGTGTACAGCTACACTATTCATCATCGACCCGGACGACTTAATGAGGTAGTTGACGCTCTCTCACGGGAGCCAGTGTCGCTCCTCATCGATGACGACGTCTTGCGACGCGAGCAAGACCTAGTGGACGATCCGCCCCCAGGCTGCCAACAAACGCGAGATGGCCTTTTGATTCATCGTCATCGAGGCCTGGATCGAATATTTGTACCGGCTCCACTCCGCGCCGAGGTTCTCCGACACTACCACGACGAGCACGGACAACCTGGCGTGTTGACGACACAGCGCCTCTTGGGCGGACACTATTGGTGGCCTGATGCCGCCGATCACATCAAGGCGTAACGAGGACAACATGACCGTGCACAAATAATAATTACGTCCAACAATAAATAATTAAATAATGTGCATGTCATGCCATCGATATTTTACATAATTAATGTAAATGTATCATTCATTCGAGAGTGGAAAAAAAGAATAACAACACAACAGATTATCCGCTATAGTCGCGATACGCCTCAAAATGGAAACCAGCGCAAACCAACAATTGTAATAATATTAACAAACACACATTTGCGTAACAAGCAGAACGCAAAAGGAATAATTAACAAGTTTGTAAACTTTTCTCTTCTCTCTGTTGCTGCACTGCGCGAGTAATAAAATTTATGAGAACTTTGTTTTAAGTATTGTGTTTTATTTGGTGTTAAAAATATTGCAACAACTTGCAAATTAAATTGTTGTTATTTTGTTTATTTTGTTATTTTATGGTAAAAATAACAAAATATTAATTTTTTGGATTTTGTGTACATTTGTGCTCATAAAATAATTTTTTATTAGGAAAATTAAAAGAAATAAATGCAAATTTGAGTTTTTGTATGTTTGTGACGCTTTCACGTAAAAACCACTCAACCAATTTTTACAAAATTTGGTATAAAGATATTTATGACTAATAAAAATAATATAGACTACTTTTTATCTCATAAATTTAACTTAAAGGGTGTAAAATTGAGGTTAAAAGTTTATATGCACGTATAATCACATTATACTTATAAAACTCAAACACAGATGGCGCTAAAATCCATTTTATAACCAAATAGTAATCAAAATGTAAAAGTGAAGATAAGTTGCACATTGTGCATTGAGCAAGATGGCAAAAACACACTCTAACCGCATAGCGTATTAATTAATCGCCAATCGTTATTCATGATGACTGTAGATGGATTACAGCGCGTGCAATAACGCATGCAATATTCATGTAAATGTGAAAATCGCGCGCCATATAAAAAGCACGTTAATTAGAAAACCGTTCCATAATCAGATGCGAGATGCCAACCGGTTTTCCCACATCTCACCAAATCGATTAGCAGCGTATTGATTGAGGTCTTAAATCAGCTAGATAATAAAACTTAATTATCATAATCGAGATTGGATGTAAAAATAATTACATTTTTTCGTATTTACATTATAAGCGCATTAGCATTAATAAATGGAAGAAAAACGGTTATTACGGCTGCAATTATTCATCATGGCTCATGGATCACTTTTATTATTATATATTCTATAATTCACGTCGTTCATTGAGCAGCTGGAGAGTTTAAAAGTAATAAAAAGAGTCGTTAAATGAAACAAATCAATGTAATTAAAAGTAAAATTGGGTTTATTTTGATAGAATATTAGGTATCAAGTGATTAAACGAGAGTTTTAGTCACGAGAGTGATTAAGAGCAAGAATAGCGACTGTTTAATCAATCAAGTGTTTAATAATGTTTAGCCACATGTTGCTTACGCTATTTTTTTTACTTTTACTGAATTTCCACGTTGAGTGCTACACCATAGGCAAATGGAAGATGCAAGCTCCACCCCGTGACTAAAACCCGTGGCTAAAGTACTTTACTCACTGGTTTGGCCGTTTTTCTTTAAAATATCAATTTTATGTCTCAAAATTGTGGAAAAACTGATGGAAGTTAAAAATTTTTTTCCAAAATTGCGTTTGCAGACTTTACTCACGAAAAACTTTCCACAGTATTTTCCAATTTTTCTCTGCTTTTGTATGCGTGAATGTGTGGATGTGTTGGCCCCTCATATAGTTTAAAAGTTTTCCTTTCCGCTCATGAAAGAGGCGGCCTCTCCTCGGCGTGGCATGAAGAAAAATTCTCAAACTCCAACTCAAATAACATGGAATTTTCTATTTTCAATCTTCTTTTCTTGTGCGTTCATTTTTTCCCTCATTCTTCAAATACAGAGCGCGATATACTCTTCTTATGTGGCTATGTATGTGTATGTGTGTGAGTGAATGTGTGCGTGTGTGGGTCGTACAAATATTAACTTATTTCTTTCATATTTTCATAAAAGAAATTTCATTATTTTGCGTTGCGCGAGCCATAATGAAATTCCCATTTGTAAACTTTGCTATTATTTTAAAGAATTCCTCATTTATTTCCATTCCGACGTCGAAAATTAAAATTTCAAATTAAAGCATAATAGCCCAGCATGTTTGTGTTATTAATAGTTTAGTGCGTGTAGTTTTTGCGCTGGTGTTAACTTGTGTTTCATTAAACATTTAAATAAATCTGCGAATCTCGTGACTTGGGGCAGTAAAAAAGCATTTAACTCGCATAGTAAAATTTACTTCTTATGATATTTATTTTAATGTTAAGAGGAAAATGTTAAGTATTTTTAAATTTTGTTATGGTAAGTAATGGTATAAATAAGAATTTTAGTGTTTTTGTATGTTTGTGGCGCTTTCAAGCAAAAACCACTCAACCGATTTTGATAAATTTTGGTTTAGAGATAGTTTTGACCAAGGAAAATGAAATAGACTACTTTTTGTCGTAAAATTTTAACTTTAAGGGTGTAAAATAAGGGATTAAAGTTGATATTGAGACAAAATCATAGTTTTAGTCACATAATTCGAATCTAGGGGGCGCTAAACTGCATTATTAGCATTTTTCTTTTCTTTAAATTAAAATTAAGAATTTAATCGACGAATTTATCAAATACTACCTCCGAAAAAATAAGAAAATAACTACTTAAAGTACTTTTTACTAAACCTACGCAGACATATGTTATTCCATTGGTATTTAATTATTATTATAACCATGTGTGCATTTAACGTAGTTCCTTCCACTTTCCCACCCTTCCGTACTTCGATAACTTTTTCCAATCTACAAAATGTTCCCCGGATTAACGTCACGTCAAATTTATAATACGCCGATAAGAAACGAAATAGGGGAGCGCGCTGCACATCACTTTTGTAAACCATCGCGAAAGATATATGTGCACTGAAATAAAGAATAAAAAGCAAAAGCACGATAAAAGCAACGCAAACTTTTAAGTTTCGTCCGCTGCTGCAACAAAAACAAAACGCGAAATAAGAAATTCCAAACCATCACAAACGTATATATAAAACGCGAGCGTAGAGAGAGAAAAAAAACGGTAACAAAAAAGTTTAAGCGAACATGAAATAAAATTAAAACTTTTGCGTCCACTCATTTAAAGGTACTTTTATCATTTGTTTCTTTAAAAGTCAACTTTTCATTAGCGTGTTTTATTTTTGGATTTAATTTTTAATTAAATTTTTATGCCACTTTGGAGCCGCGCGCAGAGCAAAGCGTGTTTTGCATGTTTTCTTTGCAGCTTTTCGCTTGTCGATGGTAAACTTTGAAAGCGGTTAAGCCAAAACTAAAACTTTCAGGGACGCAGAGCCGCTGCAAATCGAATCGAATATTTCATGACATGGCGGAAGCAAAAAAAAAAATCTAAAACGACGATATTATATAAAAGGCCGGAAAAGAAAATTATTTTATCGATCCAATAGTAAATTTTAAACTTTCGTGTATATTTGGTTGCCTATTTGCTGATTGTTTTCAAAACTGGCGTGCTCTTATCTAACATCGTCTCAAGTACGCTAGCAGAACAATAGCAGTTGAAAAACTTATCGGTTATATTAATGCCGCATTCAGTTTCGCCATCTTGTCGGCGCACAATTAAAAATAACAATGCCAACAATAGCTGTTGATGCTCGGCAGCCATCTTAGCTGTAATAGGACTTTTGTGATCTGTATTATAAGATGCCTTTTGTTTGCGCACAGGCATTCCACTGCTGGTGGTGCAAACATTTAACGTTTTAACATTGTATTCTGAAAAGTAGCGAGTTTTAATTTTGTTTGCGGGCGGTTTGCATTAATGAAACCGCAGGGCGCGTGCCCGGGTGTCGATGGTGTAAACTGTGCTAAGGGGGATGTTCATCAGGTGTTATCGTGTCTTTGGGACGGCAATTGGCACGATGACATCGAGCATAATGGCTGTATTTGCCTACCGGCGGCGGTGGAGCCCGCGCGCGCACCCCCTCCTGCGGCTGGCGGAGGTGAGGTGAGCCCCCGTCCGCAGAAATTCAACGCCAATGAAAAGCATCTTTTCCGCAGCGGGCTGCGCGCCCGCACGGGCCGCCGCCACCGCTGTGTTTCTAGCATTCGCTATGACGACCGCGCGCAGCGCCAAGACGGAGAGCGGACGTGACGTCGGGAGGACGGGTTAGGCACCGCGGAGACGGCGGCGGTGGCGGCAGGGCGGCACGCGCGGGCACACGTAAAATCAATATCCCCGGGGCTGCTAAATCACGCTTATCAAGAGCACTTTTGTCAGCGTGTGTGTGTGTTAGCGGCGGCGGCCGTCCCCGCGCGTGCAGATCCAGAAACCGGGCACGGCGCGCGCCGCGCCTACATCCTTAAAACGTCGCCGCACGCCGCCATAGTGCACGCTACACAAAACATTCAATTTGAACATCAAGTTGAAACGAAATGGATTTTCCACGCCCCCCAATCGGGCGGCTTTATGCCCACGTCAAGGCCAGGAGACGATTCAACAATTCAATCTATAAAACAACAATTTAAAAATCAAAACGAAAATAAAAATAAATTATTAACTACTAACAAGCTTGTAGGTATTATCTAAAGGTGTCAAAAGATCCCCAGCTGTGGTTATGGTCGCAAGGGCGGCGGCAGTGGCAGCGACAGCGGTGGCGGCGCTTCCTTTGCGCGTGCCGACACGTACTTATGCGTTCGGAGGCGGCGGGTGTCGAGCGTCGAGCGCGTCGCACGTCTCTATCCCGCCTCGAGATCCCGGCGTGCGGTCCGGGACCCACACAATTACCACAATCACAACCTAAACCGCCGGGAAAAGAAAAAAAGATGAACACAGCAAAAACTCTTAACCTACAGTTTTTATTAGAAATCTGTAAATAAAGTTGCCTATAGTATTATTTTTACCATACTATAATACAGCTGTAAGTTTTGCAAATATTTTGAGGTAGGCAACCCAAACATCAATAAAAACAATGAACATGCACTTCTACTCTAAAATCCTCATCCACTTGAGTTTTTCCCTAAATAAAACCCAGTAACAAAATAAATTCCCTATCCTAACATGTTTTGACACATTTGTCACCTGTTTAAAGGTCAAAACAAGGTCACAAATGACAACTGTCATTATCGTGACAATTTGGCAAGTGGTAAACGTGCTGGTTAACTTGCTTTACGAGCCCCCCGAACCGAATGCTTGCCGCTGAATGAGATGTCCCGAACGTGCGAACCGCCTGCGAACGTTTCGAGCGTGTCGTGAATGAGCGCGACCACGCCACAATGCTACCGCACGCCACTTTTACTACCGCCTGCGCTCGGCGGTCGTAGTCGTAACAAAACCGACGCGACGCCGCGGCCGCCGCTATTATCGCATCGCATGCACAAGCTGTGAAACGCCGCACGCGTCCGCGCGTTTACTACGCGCCTGAAAATGAATGAATTCCTCTCCTCTGGGCATGTGAGTATATGTGTGTGATCGTAAAAACAATCACACTAGCAATATTTATGCAATAAACTAAAGCGTGTTCATCACGATCATTAGATCAGCTGTTGCGCATTCCGACTGTGTGTGAATGTGTGGGTTTTTTTTGTGTGGCGTGTTCGGGTGGTGGTAGACGAGACGCGTGTTTATCGAAATCGCTTATGTATTACGGGTAGCGGTAGCGCGGCACGCGCAGGCGGCAAGCCGTCGCGTGCCGGCGACGACAGTCATTCGCACCGCTGGAGGCGCTCGGCACAGTGGCACACTGGCGTGCGCTTCACGATCTCTCGCCCGCCAAGATCATGCCCGGTGTGCTTTTTTGCTCGCTGGGCTTTTTGTTCGTTTTCGGCGTGAACACGCCGATTGGCATGGCAGCAGCATGCCTCACGCCGGCGTGCCGTGCGGCAGGCGCGAGTTCACGCTCGCTTTCGCTTCGATTGCCTGTTCGCACTTATTTAAACGTTCATTCACTCATTTATTCATTTCATCGCGGCGCTTTTTTCCTACCGGTGTTTGGATTAACCAACAAGGCGCATTCCACCGCATTGATTCCTAGTTATCAATTACCACGCCAATCAACACACAGCGAATAACAAAAATGTTTAAAACAGCTATAACTTTTGAAGTAGACCTGCTAAACGGACGTGGTTTTCGAATTTAGAGGTAAAATGTTAATGATTATCTATTTATCAATGTAGTTTGGTGTTATCACGGCGAGTTTTTGAGATATTTTGGTTTAAAACTCATAAAAACTAAAAATTTCAAGAAAATTATAAAATTAAAAGTAAAATTGCTTTTACACACAAAATATACATTGTAGAGACATAATATTAGTCGCAATAGAAACTACGATTAATTAACTTTAACTCACCGCAAACAGCAAATCTCTATCTTCTCTAGTTTTCGAGATATTTAAGTTTTAAAATCAAAATGACAGCAAAAACTTAATATGACATGACATGCAACACGTAGAGGTCAGCACTGTCGCATGTCTTCTGTTTTGACAGTCACGTCGCGCGTCAGAAACCTGTAACAGTAAATGACGATGCAAATCGTTATAGTTATAAATTTTCAACTGGATGGTAAGTGTAATTATTATTAAATATGTGTGTTGCTCATAGAAAATACTTGGCGTGAGAAATAATCCGCTGACCTGTTTAAAACGCGCTTAAATTAAGAGCTAGTGTCGAAAAACTTGTGTCGTGTTTAAATTACGTAAAACGATTACATAAATAAATTCACAACGACGAGCGTTGGGCTGGCGGCGTGCCGCGGTGCGCCGGGTCGATCCCCATCTTCCCGCGGGGGTTAAGGGTGGTGGCGTGCCGCGTGCCGCCGCCTCCCTCGCGGGGTATTATTTATTCGTTTTTCATGGATTTTTGAGATTTAAATCGACGCGGGCCGCTCGCGATTCGCGTCCGCACGGCGCAGGAAGGGAGCCTGGTGGCGCGGCAGGGGGGGGAAGGGGCCCCTCGGGAGGGGTCGCGCGCGATCGCGCCGCGCGCCGCTATTTCGTTACGCGCCGCTCTCGTGCCAGCACCGTGTGTCCCGTCGCGCAGCGTACCAGCGTACAGCAGCAGCACAGCCCGAGCCCGGAAACATGCTCCAAGCAACCACGCGACCGGACCTTACCGCGCGGAATTAGTATACGAGTACTACAATTCGATTTCAATCTCGGCGCGCGCGCGAGTTCCCTATTGATATATAGATAGATATATATTATTAAATCGTGACTTTGTACCCAGTGTGTCCTGTGGATTACCGCTAGCAGCACGGAGAAATAATTTTGGTGGTGTCGCCAGCAACCCGCCGGCGTCTCCACGCGCCGCCACCACCACCACCACCACCGCCGCCAGAGTTTGGTTTATCCTTTTTTCTCGATCTACGCTGTCCCACGCCAAGCCAACACGCTGGAACATTTACGGCCCATCGTGGCGTCGATCAACACCCTCAACTCTACGTCTGATACTATGGAGGCAACCTATTGCGTCGGCAGTGATGTAGATGTTTGCAGGATGTTTGATCAGTATTTATACAAGGTAAAAATCATTTTCTTCTCACGTGTCTCATCAAACTATTAATAGGGTTTAAGAATAAGCTTTAAAAAACCGGTTTTGAGTTGAGTCGCGTATGAGAAGATGCATCGCAGCATCTGTTCCTTCTGCGCATGACCCTATTACTTAAGTAACACAAAAAGATTGGAATTTATTATAGTTTATGTATGCGTGTGTTTGTTTAGGCAAAGATAAGTCCCAATGCTTTTACTTAAATTTATGCTGTTGAAATGTTTTCGACCTTTGCGCTCTTATCTTGCGCGTTATCAAGATGCTACGCGTTGGCCCGCATGTAAAGACTCCAAACTACACTTGTTTAACTTAACAATTCCTCGGCGTATTTTTATTTCTACTTCCTATCGCACACAATGAATTATCATGTATAAAAGTGCTCGGAAAGTCGAAAATTTAATTGCTTTTTGTATATATGTAGATAACAAAAGCACCAAGGAAGTTAATAATCATTAATAAACCCAGCTGTGCTATTGTTTTCTACGGGGTTTTGGAAATATTTTTTTTTAACTTGGAAAAAGTTCCGCTGTGGCTTCGGAAGTTTTAATCGCATCGCATTATTTCGATGCAAATTTGTACATATTTGAATTTAGAATATATCAGATTTACATTTTCCATTTCCATCCATTTGCATTTCGTTGAGTCGGTGGCGTGCGTACATGTTTCATGTTTAAATTTGAATTCAATTTGGATTTTTATTGAGTGTCACAACATACGTTTATGCTGGGGAACATTATAGTGTACATGATCTAGGCGCTCCGCGCAGGAGAGACACCGAGTGTCGTGCGCATGCGTTGTGTGCGGTTATGTGGTTGTGTGTGGAGAGTTGCGTACGGGATGCGCGTACAGACTGTATGTATGTGCCTGATGCACTTAACTTTGAAACGGAATATTATTGGAACGCTATAAAAACGTCATGTTTCATTTTAATATCGCGCCGATACTTTACCAAGCTATAAACTTTGGAGGAATTTATGGCTGTTTCTATAAATGTGGTTTCATTTTTGTTCAGAGTTTCTTTTTGTTGTTTAATGAGAAGTGAGGTGGTATTATGTTTGTGTTGGGAGATATTTGACATTTGAAGTTAAAATCATGCAAAATTAGTATGAAAAGAAGTAAAAATTTAGTTTTTGGTTAATTGTTGCTAATTGTTAATGTTTTTCAAATTTGTTTAAAGTCCATCTTATAGTCTTGGTTATAATCTACCGTTATCAACAAAAGTAACAGTTTTATCTCTTTTAGATTCCGAGTTATCGACGTTTTTCTCTGATTAGAAAAAAATCACAAACTTTTACTTTTTTCCTCCTGAAGCAAAAACAACAAAAATCACAAAATTTTCTCTTGCCATTTTTATTTCCATTTTAAATCCGCTTTTTAATGGTTATTCAATAAATATTTTCGGTTGTTAAATAGCTGAGTTTTCACGTCGTAAAGATTGACGACTGTAAATCTAAAACCAACAACAGTTTTCAATCATTTTTAATTAAATTCTGGTTAATGAATCATTTTATGTTAATTCTTCTTGACCTCATCTTATAGTCCATGTTTAGATCTATCATTAACCACAAACAACACATTTCTATCTCATTTAGTTACGTAGTTACGGACGATTTAAACATTACATGCAGTGCAATTGAAAATTGTTACTCTTGCACGTTATACACAAAAACTATAATGATTACAAGATTGCTTTTTGGTAGGTTGTATCAGTAATTAATTTCCTTTCTAATGATGCTTTGATCAATAATCTACACTTTGTATTTATATAGTTATAACGGTTTTAACAACAACAGTTAAATAAATCAACTGAGTTTAATTTTTGATATTGAATATCTTTATCAATTTATAGCCAATTAATAAAATTATATGTTCATATTAAATGTTTAAATGTTAGTCTATTTAATATACTATCATTTCATAAAAAATCACTTTAAAATTTTAAATAGTTTTCGAGTTATGACGATTTTACAAAACATTTCAAATCAATAATTCACGGCTTTTAATTTACCTACGCACGCACGTTCCGCGTTAAATCATGTGCAATATTTGCAACAACACATGTCCGGCCGCAAAAGTCCAATTCGGTGCTTTTTCGGAGAGTGCGTGCGGTTTTCGGTGCAGCATCGCCGCCGCAAACCCATTAGGTACACTTTCATGCATGGTTAATACCATGCGCGCACGCACCACAACCTGGGCACTGGTTCAGTTGGGCAGGCAGAGCGCATCGGAATGCCGCGGCGGCGGCCGCTCGAGAGTGAAATGTCCCCCGACGTCGACGGACCGGATCGGACCACCCGTCCGGCCGATCGCAGATGGGCAATGCACCCAACAGGTCGGCGCGCTCGGGAGGAGAGGACAGGTTGAGAAGTGGTACCTCTCTTCTTTTCACTGTATCAACTATCAACCCCTTTTTCAAAACCACCGCAGCATCTGTTGCATATCGCATAGCATCAAAATTTAATCAAAAAAATAACAGAATTTTAATATTTTAAATATTTGAGGTTAAATTTTGAGGAAAAATTTGTTTTTTGAGGATTTTGTGCATATAAATGCATTATAATGCTATTTTTAGCTTTTGATCAACTTTTCCAGTATTCATGTGTAGAATACAGGTGTTTAAAGCGGGAAATTTCAATTTTTAAATTTTTTATTGCGATTTTTAAACAATTTACGATAAATATTGCGAAGAAAAAGGTTGCAAAACATGAAATTATAGTAAAAATAATTATTTTACTAATTTTACTCTAAGAAAAAGTCGTGAAAAGTGAAAATTTAAAGCAAAAATACTTTCATCCCTTATTTAACACCCTTAAAATTATAATTTCTCCACCAAACTTCACATTATTACTTACTATACCAATCTAAATAATTTCTAAAAATTTCATCAAAATTCATCCAGAGGTTTTCGAGTTATTAAGGAACAAACATACATTCAGTCTAAATAACCCCCAAAAACACCGATTATAAACCGAAATTCGTCCGGAAAATCACCCAAATTCATTTCTAACAAAATAAGTATACATAATAGATATTTATATAATGCATTTGCTTGTTTGTAGCCGCTGGGTCATTAAATGTTTGCGTTATTTACGAGCGATGAATAATGAACATTCGTAATTGTTTAATTAAAAATCATTAATCATACTAATTATGCACGATGGCTGGCATCCACTATACCCAAACAAACACACTCACCCATACACGCAGTTTATTTGCAATAAATTATTGAACAGTGGCCGCGAGCGTGCGCTGGAGAGATGGATCGCGAATATGCGGAAACAATTAATTCGTTCTTTACATATACACACACAAACACACATAGAAGCCAGAACTATAACGAGAAGCAATAAATATGTAATTTATTAAAAGTTGGCTTTTAAGTTAAAGTTTTACGTTGCGCTATTATCGTTATGGCTTTTGCTGTATGTGTCTTTTTGCGCAGAATAATTGTTATTATTATTCCGGCGAGTTATAAGTTACAACAAACAGGTTCCGCTCGACTTGGTTACAAAGTCGTAAAAGTTTGAAATTTATTACGAATGTTTAAGCCGCGCATTTTACGAACACAAACGCTCATATAGCATAGATATAGATTTAGATACACACATTTGGGTTACGCGGAT
This sequence comes from Dalotia coriaria, assembly GCF_025399875.1. Classification (NCBI taxonomy): domain Eukaryota; kingdom Metazoa; phylum Arthropoda; class Insecta; order Coleoptera; family Staphylinidae; genus Dalotia; species Dalotia coriaria. Next base: position 8,218,460 of record NW_027045451.1, read on the forward strand.
GTACAGTGTGTCCGGAGTCACGCTTTCCTAAACATTTAAACATCATCATAGATCAATCTGTTGGTTATATTACATTACATTTCAATTTACTATTTGATTGAAAAACATGTTTGAAAAATTTAATAAATTATATTGTAGTTGATCGCTAATTGGCATTTATATAAATTGTCCGTGTGGTGTTGTTACAAGTTTTTGTGCAAATAATGCCGAGTCGCAGGCGCAGAAATAGTTTGTTGTAATAAATAAGCAAATAATCGCGCAGAGTGTACTTGTGTGCAGTGTGTGTTTTGCACAACGGGCACTGTACTATACGTATGTAAGCGGAGTAGTGAACACATGTCGAAACGGCACACATGTATAAACTGATTACATAAAAATTCCAGCAAACTCGTTTTCCTTGTGTGAAAGTTTACATTTTGCTGCGAGCAAATCAGCAAGGCATGCAACATTCAATCTTGGGCATAAAATCAACTAAATCTTATGATATTACAATGCGGAGTGATTACCAATGTGGAAAATATGTTATGTTTGGTTAGGTGTGTATTGTGTTTGAATTTCGCGCGCTGCACATGTTAAAAGTCATTTCTACTGCGTATGCGTGAAGAGTAGTAAGTTTAAAGCGGGAAATTTGAATTTTTTGAAAGTTTTTTGTATTTTTATGAAAATTACGGTAAATATTGTGTTTAAAAAGTAGTAGGACATGAAATTATTGCAAATAATAATTATTTTACTCATTTTAGTTGAAAATAACGTTGGAAACAGCGAAAATTTAATAAAAATAACTTTTGTATATAATTTTTAATGCGCATGTGCTGAATACACTATTTTTATAGCGGGAAATTTGCATTTTTCATAGTTTTTACAGTTTTTTCTTAAATTTTAGTACAAAAAACAATAAATATTGCAATTAAAAAGCAATAAAACATGAAATTAGTACAAAAATAATTATTTTACTAATTTTAAAGTTGTTTAAAGAGAAAATAAGAAAAAATTAGTTTTGTAAGTAATTTCTAGTGCGCATGTGCAGAATGCAGCATTTTTATATCGCGAAATATGCATTTTTGCCAGAATTCCATTAATTTTCATACAAAAAACGATAAATATTGCAATTAAAAAGCAATAAAACACAAAATTTTCCAAAAATAATTATTTTACTAATTTTAGTCGAAAAAACTGTGAAAAAAATAGTGAAAAGTGAAAATTAGTAAAAATTACACTTTGTCTTTTATTACCAGCGACTTTCTAAAAATAATATTCGGCTATCTTCGTCTGCGTCAGTAATTAGTATTTAGAAAACACTAATTTACAAATTGCACTACTTAAAACCGTGTCGCCCCACTCTTTCTGCCTTATTATTCATACACTGTTGCCAACCGAGACTTTCTCTTCGCTTAACTTATTAATATTTCTCTCTTTCCACAAAAAACATTTATTTATTTCAAATAAATAAATTTCCAATCCAAGACGTTAAGACTTAAAACAGCACTTAAATAAAATAAATCTTTTCCTATATACTCGTATTTATTGAGGATGAAGAACAAAGCAGCGAATAAAGATTAATTTCGGCGATTACGATGAGGCACAATGCATTTCCATTACCGGTCATAATTATATAACTTAGAATTGGTTCTAGTGACTCGCCCTTATTGCAAACCACCGATAGTGGCGCACAATACGCTCGAAATTCAAATCCCAGTGTAAATCAATTCCCGTGTCAGTATTATTCCTATTGCACTTGATTAAATTTTATCAATTTTTCTATTTCGACGCCAACACGAGTTACGAAACACTTGGTGGGGAGATCGTTGAACCTGTTATAAATTGATGTTATATTCAAGAATGCAAGATTAATATTCGTAATTTATGGCCGCGTCGCATCTCTAATCTTTCATTATCTCTCATTCTCTTTCGACTCTCTCTTCGACTGCGTTGTGTGTGCGCCTTTGAGTGTGCTGGCTCACATCTTGCATCCCTCTTGGGGTTTAAGGTCCCACAATAAGTCTTTATGTCTGCGTCAACGACGTCTTTTGGAAAAATATGAAACACACACACACTAACACGCATGCGCATGCGCAGTGAGTAACTAATAACTTGAGCTTTTTGGAACGAGCATTTTCCACATAATACGTAATTACAAAACTTTACAACGGTATGCGCGTTGCGCTCGAACATAAAATATTATTATCAGAAGTTCCACTTGCTTTATATACATTTATATTATCATAAATCGTAAGGTCGTAAAATTTCGACATTAAGGCACACTTACTCCTTTTAGCATTTCATGCGCTCGCTCCAAGTTTGTTAATGCAAGTTTCTGGAGTTGAAGAGTTAAATTGTCAGTAATTATTTACATTAGCGTTTTACGTTTTGCCAACTTTTACGTTTGCATGATTAATGAGCTTTGTACTAACTTGCCTGCTCTGCATTTTGCATAACACGCACATATTGAATTTAAGCGTTAAATAATACATCAGGAAAAGTATCAATTATTGTCTTAATGCCTTAATTTATACATTTATATGAGTATTTATTTGATTTTTGGTTAATTTTTATGGAAAATTGGAGAAATTTCAAGTTAAATTTACGAGTTACAGGAATTATTGATGACTTTTTATAGTTTTTAATTAATTCCGCGTAAAGTAATAAATATAAATTAATTATCTTTTCGGAATACAATATAGTAATAAATTCTGCATTTAATAATGCATAGATTTATTTCCTATCATTTTTTAAAATGAAAGTTATAAACAAATTTTTTTCCAAGTTGTGAATTTTTAAGAAATCAATTTTAATTGTTAATAACTTTTTTGCGAATAACTTTTACAACAAAATAAAAATGTTGTTAAGTTCAGAATTTAATTCTCAATCTATTTTGGTTTATACCATTATTGTAACTCTTATACTTTTGGAGTAATTAATTAAAAACTACAACAGTTACACTTTTCCACGTCCATAAACCAACTTTTTTTAAAGTCAATTTTAATTGTTAATAACTTTGTACCAAATAATTTTACAAAGAAGAAAAAAAAAGATTTTTAAATCAAGAATTTAATTCTGAATCTATTTTCCTTTAAATCATTTTTCAAACTTAAATACTTTTTGAGTAATTTATTAAAAACTATAACAGTAACATAATTTACCTCTATAAATCAACTTTTTTTTTTTAAGTCAACTTTAATTGTTAATAACTTTTACCAAATAACTTTATCAACAAAATAAAAACATTTTAGATCCATAATTTAATGCAGAATCTATTTTTGTTTAAATAATATTTTCAACTTAAATACTTTTCGAGTAATTAATTAAAAACTACACCAGTTACACTTTTCCGCGTCTATAAATCATTCCACAAAGCTTTGCCACTTTTCCAACCCGCGTAAAATTCTCCTATTTATCTACAAAACGTAGTTTTAGCACAGTCATCAAAATAACGCCCAAAGTAAACGCATCATTTTTCAGCGCTTAATCTTGTGTCACTAATTGTAAGTTTGTATTGTTCTGTTTGAATTCCTATCTACTCGTAGCTACACAAACCTAACCACATTCACACACAGCGAAAATTTAACATGCGCAGCACAAGAATAAAGCATTATGATTAATGAAGCACTTAGTGTCTCAATGTAAATAATTATTTATTAGATAGAAATAACAAATTGCTACGCGCGCGCAATGGTCCATTGTGCCATTGTGATTGGTAAATATTCCAGCTTTAAGAGCCTGCGGCTAAAAAGGTGCGGTCGATGTGAAAAAAAACTCGGAATATTGATATTATTAAACCACATTGAAATAACTTAACTTGGAATTAACTTGGTATTTGTACATACTTAGTTATAATAATTTATTATTTTTTTTGCTTTTGCTTTGTATTGAGAATAATCGTAATTATATTCGCGTATTGTCTACGATTTCGATGTCGTCGCAATATTCGTTAGATATTTGCCAGCGTTAGTGTGGTAATTGTAATTGTAACTTAATATAAAGCACGAGTGACCTTCGCTATTGTAATTATTATGAATTCATACAGTTTTATTATCATTATCTCGGCGAGATAAGCAGCAATGAGTTTAGAATTATATTGCTCGCGTTATTTTTAGTAAAAATTTATTTTATTTTATTTTCTTGTTTCTTACAACAAGAAATGGTCGATTTTATCAACAAAATTTGTAATTTTATTTTAAATGCATCTTTAGCGCCATCTAGATTTCAATTATTTAACTATAACTATGATTTAATCGCTATACAAATTTTTAGTCTCTTATTTAACACTCTTCCAGTAATAATTTTTAATATTTTAATAAATATTCTCTTATTTTGGGTCAAGATGAATCCAAAAAATCATAGATGATCAAAATCTGTCCATCCGTTCTTGAGTTATAAACGTTTTAACTAACAAAATTTGTTTTATACAACTGTAGATACATTATTTCTTCCGTGTTGCATGCGCCATCTATGAACGAACCCCGCACTGCATTTGACATTTCATGTCACGCATCAAACGCGGCAATATTTGCGTTTGTGGCTGCCATGCGCAAACATTGATGCTGCGTGTATTTGCCACATTATATACACTATTCCTATGGCGCTAATTGATTATCGATCGCGTCCTTATTATAATGAGTCGCGTCTTCTGGCTGTGACTCGAAATAACGCGCATGTTGAACACGCCAGACGAAATCAATACGTAATTAAAATCGTCGTATTAGGCGCGGCTGTGTTAAATGTTTGCACCTTCAAAAAGCTGAAGCATTCGATGAATTATTTGACATCTGCGCTTGATTTACGATAATATAATAATAAACCGGTTTTCAAATTTACGATCTGCCATTTTTAATTTGTTTTAATATTCGCTTGTTTTTATTTCATAATGGAAAAATTACAGTGATGAAAAATATTTACGTTCAGAGTGGCTGCAAACAATGAAATCGCAAACGCAATAAAAGTCGGATAACAAATAACTAATAGCAGCGGCGGGCAAAGAGAGATAGAAAACTGTGTAATATAATAATAAACCCAAACTATACAACGAAACTGGCAACGTTAATTTTCATGGTCTAGTTAATAATAATTCGATTTAATTTCGCATTTGATCAAATATCAAACAACAAGGCTCGTAAATTAAATTTATGTTTTTATAGATAGCACGATATAAAAATATATATACAATATTCACGCACGAACGAAATTCGAATTCGTTTCATTTACTTTCGCAATCGAAATTGGAAATATTTAACAATTACGCCCGACACGCGCGTTTATTGAGGGGAATAATGTTGATGAGATTGTTGACATTGAAAAAGGGCGCAACACGGCGTGTTTGACAGAATGTTTCGGGTGTAGTCGGGTGTAGTAGGAAACGAGCCGACACACACCGACCTGTGGAGAGGAGCGACTTGCTTTACGGAGAGTGAAAGATTAGGCCGGCGGGTGGCGGAGCGTTTAGCGTTCGCGTTCGCACTCTTTACGCAATCCGGCAGCAGGCAGCGACAAGTGCGAGCGGCACGTAGCACGCCGAGCGAACGTGAGGCACGCGACCGCTGTCCGCCTCCGCACCGGCATGGCGCGCGGTGGGACTGTCGAGGCGGCACGTCCTGCTCTGCTGCTCGGCGCGCGCTTGCTGCCGGGCATCGCTAACAGGTGTCGGTGTCATGACGGGCCCTGCTCAACTTCACTCCTTACACCCCTTACACGCTACACCCAATCCCTACAAATTAGAAAATACAGTCAATGTATGCAACCCAATATACACGAAAAATAGGTTATATATTTTCATACAAACCGAGCGTGTGTCTGTCCTCAATTCTATACATTAATATATGTATAGGTCATCAAACTGTGGCGATAACGTTACACTTGCTGAGTCATTCTTTCATTTAACTAGTTGTTTCAATAATGAAGTAGGTGTACACCTACCGGACAGTTAGTAAGTTATAGATATATTTAACTCTGTCGTCGGGATACTTAACCAATCAATATTTGAACATAACATTTCGAGTGGAGTGGTTCCGTGACTGGTTGTTTTCGAATTTTTCTTCTACATGTATAGAGTATTCTTGTACAGCTTCGTTTTGCCGAACACGAGTAAGAACTAAATAACAAACGGCGAGCAGTAATAGGAATTCTTCGTATTTATGCGGCCGTCGCTTGTTTATGTTATTCTCGCTCGCGGAATAACTTTTATTGCGTTCTATCTCACTTCTTGCTCTTATTGTATCATATAGTTTATGCGATGCATTGTTCGCTGCACGCCCGCCACGCTCCGTTTTGCTCTTTTTCATTCCGCGGCCCTGCGCACAACTCGAAGGGCATCCTGCACACGTACATGCAAAATCAAATCACTATTACTGCACCCAACCTAAACACAACAACAAGTTAAATTAGTTTTTATTTGTTTCAGGTATGTTGAACACTTTACTTCTTTCACCACTGTTTTAAAGTAAGTTGTAATTATAAGAGGAGGTTATGCGTTATATATCGTGTGATGTATGGTAGGCAACCAAACACACACGATTTTAATTCAAATTAATACAAAAGAGGGAGTTGGAGTTGTAAAATGTGCTCACATTAATACAAACTGTATTTACTGGCAGAGAAGATAAATTTTATGAAAAGGAAAGGCCAAACAATGGGGCTTTCAGAGATACGAGAGGGGAGATAAAAAGCGTGAGCCATATATTATTTAAGTTTATTATATCTACGACGAAATTAACTGCTTTAACTCGTTGTGTTGTGCTCTAAACAACACTGAAAGGTTTGTTTTGGAAGGAAATGAGCGATCTTTATCGTAAAATTGAATTTTTTTCAAACTTGCACCAACAAAAAACGAATATATCACTGGGTAAGTTAGTTGAGACTTTAACAATCGCAAAGTTTGTCGATTAATTTGCTTTACAAACGTCTTCTTGATTAAATTTGACGCGTTCAGCAGGGCGACATTATCGTGGAAAGCTCTCGGCGCAACAACTTCATACATTAGTTAACTTCAACTCGCTAGTAATTATTCAATCGAATAGTTTCGAGATTAATTCACGTGATTGTTGAATATTAACTATAATTTACCATCGTTTGCTGCTGCTGCTGGTGGAAGAAAGCACGTTAATGAAGTTGTTTCTTTGCTCTGCTGGATTGTATGTGTATGTGTGGTTGCATAATTAACGAAAAATAATAAAAGGTTTTGTTGCGCCGCGAGAGGAGGGGGCTTAAAGAGGTTGTAATAATCGTGTGTACACAACAGTCGAACAAGCAAAAGCAAAGCCACAGAAAAGAAACTGTAGTCGCGCGCGGAGAGAATGTGAGGAGAGAACAAGCAGTAATTATTCTTAAAAGGCTTTCGGAGTGCGCGAGCAGGACGACGAGCGCATTCCGAGCACGGCTTGGATCGATGGAAGGGCGGATAAGGAACGTGTGAGCCGAGCGCAGTGAGAGAGAGACTGCACTATAAGAAATGGATGCCTTACTAAACAACAAATCAGTATTATCAGGATGATTGATGACGAAAAAACCAATGGCGTATAATTATCTTTGACTTGTTGTTGTTGTTGACTTTTTTCTTTCTTTCAATCTCGCGCGCGCTCTGAAATTCCTCCTGCTATTATTTTCTGTTGGTTTTCTAGTGGTGGATGTACATAATTCGGTTTAGTTCTTGTCGCGCACAATTTATTTAATACTTGGGCTTTGAAAAGTGCACACAGAAACGAGTTTCTTGGCGCTGATGTTATAACAACGCGTCGACACGATCCGGACGGCCCAGACAAAGGTCAACGGTCATTTGAATTATTATTTTCTCATAAAACGTTATATGTATCCATTACTTGTGTGCGTTTGCATCAGTATCATCAGTATCATGGTTCAAGGCTTTCAAAACGATGGAAAAAAATTAATTTTTATACTTTTAATCCTAAGTTATATTATAAATACGAAAAAACGATAATTTAGCCTATTTTGTGTGTTTGTTACGCTTTTACATAAAAATCACCGAACGGATTTTGATAAATTTTGATAGGAACATATTTTTGATCATGGAAATGAATTTAGGCTACTTTTTACCGCTGAAATTTAAGTGGAAGAGTGAAAAATATGGGTTTAAAGTTGTTATGCTGATTTAATCCTATTTCTAGTTATATAATTCGAGTCTAGAGGGCGCTGAATTATATTTTAGCATTTTTCTATTTGTTGTACCACAGTTAGTGTTTGTCTAATTGGGAACTTTTAGTTTTTAGTTTTATGTTTTGTGTTGGCACTCATGACTTTCATTTTTCTCGTCGTCCGCAAGGGTGCGCTGCGCGTGGTATAGACAGCTGTGCTGTAACTTGTCAAAATCACTTCGTCATCGTTCACATTCAAGTTTTACTTTGTTCTGGTAATAAATACGTTTAAAATTGCATTGTGCACATTCAAAATCAACAATACACGTGATATTAAACCTACAAGAAGTGAAAAACACACAATTAATAAGTTTTAGTGATGCTGTGCGTAATAAAAACTATAATTGCAGCTGTCGACTACAAAAAAGTAAGGTTACGTGAGTTTTTACACATTTCAATTATTTTCTACGCTTTTCTAAACAAATTTTATTTATTATCCTACTTTTATATGTTTACTTAAATTAACGTTGACATAAACAACTCAAATTTGCTATCCACAAGTGAAAATTGAGGGCTAAGAGGATGAAAATCAAGTTGAGAGTAAAATGTGTGGTGTGCAGGTATAAAGGTAAAATATATAGTATGGAAGAGTTTCTGGTGCCTTGTTGCTCTGCACTGGCGCGGGCAGAGCGCGGAGGGAATGCGAGGTCAGAGGTGGTTGTTGGTACAATGTTCAACCTCGTGTTCGGGTCATGGACCTTCTTCCTCCTTCGGCCGACCGCAGGATGACTTTACAATATACAAAAGCCGGTCGTGTGTTGCTTCAATTGTGCTTATTGTAAACAATCTATGAGAAATATTGAAATTTATTTCGAGAAACACTGCTCAGATGAAGCGTTCCATAATCATACATAACCTCTTAAAAATTTAAAAGCATCGGAAAGGTAGTTTTTGAGAAAATGTCAAAAAAAATATTAATTTTTAGAAGAAAAAATATTGTTATGAGATAATCGCGGTTGAAAATGCTGTGAGTGAGTAGGCGTTATAGGGGTTTACATGAGATGACAGAAATAGAGTATATTTTAAAATACGAATAACTTTTGAATCATTGGTTTGATTTTGATGAAATTTTCAGGGAATATTCTTGAGGTTATCTAGATCACAAAAATCCCAAAACAAAAAAGTGTCCAATTTGAAAAAAAACACTAACTGTAGTTTAACAAAACGAATTTAATTTAATTTTAAGTTGTTAAGTTCAATAACATCATTATGACTCAGACTTAAACGTTGATTCCGTTTTGCTTGACTTTAAAATGATCGCTAATGATTTATTGTCAGCTGCGATGAGAAAAAACTAAACAAAACAATTCAAAACGAAGAATAATCATTGTTTCCCACTTTTGACACGCGGACTAAACGCTATTCTTGTCCATCTTTTATGTAATTGCTGCAACAGCTTTCGAAATCTCATTTTAAAGTACAAATATTGAATCGGCCGAAGAAGAATTTCGAGACGCAGCAGAGCAGAAACAAGTTTGAAGCATCTGCATCTGAAGTTCTTCTCTATTTCATCTTCGCTGGCCATGATGATGAAGAAGAGCCCTCACGTGGCCCTGCGTCTCGTGATTACCGTTATTATAACGCGTTTTTCGTGTTTGTCATGTCTGATTGAAACTCCACTCCGCGCGCGCGAGTCTCGATTTCTTCGCATTGCCTCCACATCTGTCGAGACACAGCTCGTCATTCATTAATGTTAATTGTAATGTTCGTTATATCCGATGTAAGCGGCGCACTTAACATGTTTTACTTTATGTATTTGTGTTACTTTGCAACGTGTTAATTTCACAAAGCGGAACAATCTCGAAGCAAACAAATCCACTTTAACACAAACACACGAATAAAACGAACGGAGAGAAAAAAAAACAGAAAATCATTGAGATGAGAAGTCATGGTTAAAACTATATTTAAATATGAAGAGTCAATGTTTTTAGTTTTTTTCTATGTTTCTTGGCGTGTGTGTGCGCTTTTCATCGAGTGCGAGTATTTTTAAAACGTTTGAGAAATACGCGCACATAATTTAATAAATATAGGCCACAAAATGCTATAAACATTTCATTTAAAATAAACTCGCAGCTTATTTTTAATTATAACTTTAATTACGAGCCGGCCAGCGTCGAGGTTTGTTTGAGTTTTGCGTTTGGTTTGTTTTTGTAATAATTGTATTTGCGTTTCGGTGCGCATTTTTGTGGTTAGGTTGGCAACACTGCACACACACACTCTACACACTACTTTGTGGTTGTAAAAATTGGTTTTATAAATGTACACATCGTTAAATTACGTCACACTTAATTATAATTATATTGGATATTAGGAGAGGTTGCATGATGTGTGTAATTATTGCGGCATTAATAAATTTTCGTGCATATTTCCCGAAAGATTTATGACACAAGCGTTTATAATTCGATAATTTATGTTTTAATAAATGTTTTTAACAAGTTTCACCATCCAGCGCGGTGGAATCATAATTAATAATAATGCTAGTTTGTTGTAAACAACAATCTATTTATACAAGTTTGTTTTTATTGGCAGTGAGATTTCTTTACAAATGAATAATATTTATTTATAAAGTCACGTCGCACGGTTATATTCAGCGTTAGTCATCGCCATCGAAATGAAAGTTGGCAGCTTCTCAGCGAACTCGGCAAGATACTCGGAAACAAAAATGACAAATATTTATAGTGAAACTATGTGTTTATTCTTTAAATTCTCTTTGTTGTACGACAATTAGTGTCTTTTTTACGTTGCTACTTTTTCGTTTTGTGTTGGCATCCATGACTTTCATTTTTTGCATACACCGCAAGGGTGCGTTGCGTGCGGTGTTGGAAACTGTACTGCAAACTGTCAAAATACTTCGTCATCATCCTTATTTGAGTTTTACTGTGTTTTTGTAATGAATACGTTTAAAATTGTGTTGTGCATAGTCAAAATTGATAATACACGTGTTATTAAACACAGAAATAGTTAAAACACACAATTAACAAGTTTTTGTGGTGCTGTGCGTAATAAAACTATAATATCAGCTGTTAACTTAAAAAGTAAGGTTACGTGAGTTTTACACATTTAAATTATTTTCTACTCTTTTCTTTTTTAAACGAAGTTTGTTTATTATTACTATGCATAATATAATCATCATTGCATTGCTTGTGTACTGAAATTTACTTACAGAAAGAGTTAAATTCTTTTTGTCGTACGACAGTTAGTGTCTTTTTAATTGGGAACTTTTAGTTTTTAGTTTTATGTTTTGTGTTGGCACTCATGACTTTCATTTTCACGTCGTCCGCAAGGGTGCGCTGCGCTAGATATAGACAGCTGTGCTGTAACTTGTCAAAATCACTTCGTCATCGTTCAGATTCAAGTTTTACTTTGTTCTTGTAATAAATACGGTTAAAATTGCTTTGTGCACATTCAAAATCAACAATACAGGTGTTAATAAACCTAGAAACACATAAAAACACACAATTAATAAGTTTTAGTGATGCTGTGCTGTATAAAAACCATAATACCAGCTGTCGTCTACAAAAAAGTAAGGTTACGTGAGTTTTTACACATTTCAATTATTTTCAACTCTTTTCTAAACAAAATTTAGTTTATTTTCCTAAGCGTAATATAATCAACATTGTATGTTTACTTAAATTAACGCCGTATATCCTGACATAAACAAAATTATAACAAAATGCATGAAAATACTCCACACATACTACAAGATTATACATACATATACAGTGTGTTTCCTACATGTGTCGACCATATGTGTGCTCACACACGAATATAGAAGAGATGCGATGCGTGTGAGCTCGCGCTAGTAGCTATTCTCGCAGGACTGGATTCCTGCAGCCTCTTTCAAGGTCGTTCGTTCGTTGGTATGCCCGCCGCACGTTCGTACATCTCTTTATTATCCATCACGGCTGGGAAAACGAACGCACAAGAGACGGCGTGACGCCTGCCATTCGCAAAACCAATAAAACACACTGTATATAAATATAATTATTTCGCAGACTTTTATTGCGCACAACTAGAAAATTAACTGTCCGGGTTTTATAATGTACAATTATTTATTACTTTTCAATCATGGATGGAGTTGGCAGCTATGCAATGATTGAAAAGTAAACTTTCTTATTAATGACTTTAATACCACTCGTAAACAAGGTTGTTTTTCTTGTGATTGTGATTGATGTGTGTGTGGGGCATTTCCTTCGATTTTCAATTATGTGATTCTATTCTATTAACTCGTTAAATCAGCCATAGCTATATCGTTTAGTTTTTCAAATGCCGTGCTAATGTCATTCTTTATACATATCAACGACATTTCAATCATTTCATCGTGCAATCTCTGCATTTCTCGGAGTTATTTTAAGTTGTAAGTGATGTCGTCAAGCGCACGATTCGCATTCTCATGCAACAATGACGCTGTGGACTCTTCTGCGAAGTATTTTTCCCTCGGACAACTTTTGCGTTTACAGTTTACACACACACACATACACAAATGCCTGAACAGGTTTTTCGTGCCCTCCCCTGTTCTTGACAAGCAGTTGGATGCTAGAAGTATCAGACGTGTCGTTGAACTAGATTGGTTTGTGTTGTGTTGGAGGACTGGATGATTTGAATTGCATTATTTTTTAAAGAGTCATACAGATTATTAATATTTGATTCGCCGTGGGTACAGTTTTGGCGTTTGGCTGCGAGGCCCGCCAGAGGATAATATTCGATAAATGTTGACATAGTTGCTGCGGCCGGCGAGCTGCTACTCAAATAGAATTGGCATGTTGGCAAATGTTAACAAATGCGAACGGCCCTGACTCTTAATTATGTCTAATTAAAAGCGTTTAAAGCGTTCTTTTACTGCCCGGCGATAAACTACAATAAAACGACGCTTCGCTTCAAATACGAATTAATATGAATGACAAAACTGGTAAATTATTCTGTTTTTATTCTGGAATGAATGTAATTTTTAAATTGAGAGGTTTTTTCAAGTGGGAACCACGGAAGTGAGAGAATTATATATTTATTAAGCAAAAATATTAATAATACATGGTTTATTGGCAAAATTAGTGGTGTTATGGCATATTACTTCCTTAAAATATGTTTTTTAAAATGTTTTTAACTTAATATACATTATTTATCTTCATAAATAGTGTTATAAATGCGATTTTGTATTTTATGTTTGTTTGTGTCGCTTTAACGTAAAAACCATTCAAGTAATTTTGATGAATTTTGGTGTGTAGATAGCTTTGAGCATGGAAAATAAAATAGGCTACTTGTTGTTGCAAAAAAATTAACTTTAAGGGTGAAAAATAAGGGTTGTAAATTTATATGAACATTTAATCACAGTAATAGTTCTATAACTCAAACATAGGTGACGCTAAAAACTAAAATGATCAATTTTCATGTTTTTTAGATTAAAATCAAGAAGTTTTAGTTTAATAATTACTTAATCTACTTTTTAATAAAATTTAAGCGAGCAAAACATACTTTAATAACATATTGCCCCACTCAGTTGATGTTTATTACGTTAATCTTGCATAACCTCGATTGTGTTATGAAAGTTTCGCAATATTTGCGTGTTTTTCGCCGCAAACGCCAAGAATAACCCACAATTTGTTAACGACTTGATATCAGTCTGATTTACTGATTCAACTACTTCTTCGTCTGCTGCTTTATCTTTATCGCGCCTTGCCAAAAACTCATCATCATATTTATGATGTGTAATTAATAAGTAGGTTGCTTGCTACCACTTGCTTTACTTGCTTTTTGTAAAAATAGTTGTGTTCTTGTTCGCGTTCTTGTTTCCATTAAACAATCCGGAGTAAAATGCAAATTTTACTTGACCCGATTCCGGCCCGAGCGTTATTTACAATTTGATTAAGCGAACAAAAGTTCCGAGATAATATTCAAATCGACAAACGAGCTGCGGAACAATGAGGATAAACGCAAACTTTAGCGTCTTATATTTTCAAAATGAAATTAATATACACACACACATTCACAAGAATACTAGTAGAGATAATAAAGCGCATAATGCATCGTGTAATAATATCGGAATAATGTGCACATTTCGCAATGCACTCTATTGTGTTTACAGCAACAACTCATTACGCCGAAGAAAACCGGCGAGTGCGTGGAATTCCGATTTAAATATTAATCATTCGAGTTCTAATTCCAATTCCGAATGTTGTGTTTTATATTTAATGCTCGTCAATTTTGTTGTAGGTATTTATATAGACTGCTGGTGTCCCACTTTGCGGCCGCGTAAAAATTTATGTTTATTGCTAGTTGTAGATAAAAATAAAATTTATCGCTACGAGCTTGTGTAATTAATAATAATTATTATTGTGTTTTGTTTGTTGCAGGTGAGAAATATTAATTATTTAGACCTGCTACACAGTTAATGGTAAGATTTGCATAAAAAATTATTCATTAACATTTGTCATGTTTATTTTTAGTTTGAAAAATTAGAAAAAATTATATTAGAGTAATAGAATTATGTTTTTATTGTTTGTTTGGTAATTGTGAGTTAATTTTGTAATTAATTACGGTTGTTTGCTAATAATGCAGCTATTATTTGCAATATTGCTGGTTTATTAATCATCACTTACAATACTTACGCGTGCACATGTATTTTGCTATTTTTTAAATTAATGGACGAATTAATTGCACTATTATTTGACGATTCATCGTGAAATGCAACGTTTTAAGTTTGGCACTGCACCAAAATACGAAATTGGCAATTTGTGCTGTGTCAGTTTGTTTATTGTGTTGCCTAACACCCAGCTGGTTGCCTAGCAACGCAATATAATAAAAACAGTCACTATAGCAATAATTACATTACATCTAGTAATTATTTATCTTAGATTACTCGCTTCTTTTCACACTGTCACTGCACACTGTTTTCCGTACATGTGCGCATGCGCGTTTTCTCTCTAGCGCACACACAACTCGACGGGTCAAGATGAACAAGTTTTGTAATATGCCAATTGAATTATTTGTTATTTATTACTTTATTTCAAGCAAGTTGCTAATGAATTGCAAATTGAAATGTAATGGGAATGTTATTTTTAATTGCGTCGCTGATGTAACGAGTCAATTTATCAAATTATTTTTATTTCAACTCCACAAACAAAAATATTTCGCGATGACGACTAATAAAGAATAAAGTGAAAGTTGCATTTTTAAGACTTGCGATTTGTAATGAGCATGAGTTTGATTATCGACGTCAAAATGATTGTACAGGCGCAGGTTAACAATAAGTAATTTATCTACGACTGTGGCGTGTTTCTACCGTTTGTTTTCTGCATTTCAAATATGTATAAAAATATTGCAACACTCTTTCCACCGCGTGTGGTAACCAGTTATATAAGCGCACATTTTAATAATGTAGTGGTATTTTATTAGCTTTAATAAAATTGCAAAAACATTTATAATGTCAGCATAATACTTAGCATGGAAATATTTCGATCGAAAACAAGTTTTAGATTTTTAATATTTTACTATTCATGTAATAATATTGATGGTATGTGTTCATTTTTATGTCACAATGGGGCAATAAAACGTTTTTTGCCCCAGGGATGTAAAATATGTAGTATTAAATAGAATTTTTATGTTTGTGGCGCTTTCACGGCTAAACTACTGAAGATATTTTGATGAATTTTGGTATAATGATAGATAAGATTTTGGAAAAAGACATTGACTACTTATTGTTGCAAAAATAAAATTTTTAAAGGGTAAAAAGGGGGTTGAAAGTTTAAATAGACAATTAAATATAGTTTTAGTGCAGTAGTTCAAACATAGGTGGCGCTAGCTAGCATATATATGAATTAAATTAATAACTATTACATTATTCACATATCTAGATCACTTTTATGATTCTAACCTTGAAAATGAAATAAATTCCCGGTTTACATATCACTTGGTTTAATAATATCATGGATGCTGCACTGCAAGTGATGGAAATTCAAAATTAATCAGGTCTCATTAATCACCCGGCACACATGCGCGCGCGTCGGCAAACAATGCATCACACACGTGCGTGTTGTGTGCGGCTGTAGCTGTGTGTTTGTACGCGAATTTCTATTTGGTTATTTATTTCGTTATTTCGAAACAATGGAGCCAGCCCAGCCGCGGCGCGCTGTAATTAAATTTATTTATATGATTGATTAACGGTAATTACTCATTATAATGTTACAACTAATTGCCGGCTTGAAATATCGCTCCGCCGAAACGTCACACGGTGCGATACAGAATGGAATCAGTGTTGGTGTGCGCGTTGTGTGTGCATGTGCAATAATTATTCTGCGCTGCATAATGACAACGCATAAATTTGCACCGAATTCAGGCTCGTATTCTAACAAAACACTTTGTATTGCAAATTAAAGTTATTGTTATTAATGTTTTTGTCTCTTTCGGAGAGAAATTGTATTTTACATAGCAAAAGTGAACAACAGGAAATTATAGGCATCAGAAATGGTAATAATGCTCTTTAGCGCCCTCTAGTTTGGAATTATATAACTAATATTATGATACAATGTTCATATCAATTTTAATCCCGTATTTTACACTCTTCTCGATATTTTCTTGCGGCAAAAAGTAGTCTATATCATTTTCCTTGGTCAAAACTATCTTCACACCTAAATTTTTCAAAATTGATTGAATCGTTTTGGCGTGAAAACAACACAAACATACAAAAAACTTGAATTCCCATTGAAATTTTTACCGAAAATCATTTAATATGCTTTATTTTACTGAGCCTGTTATATATTCACCACTCTACGACTGAGAAATTGATTTTCCTTTCAAGGTTTATGAATATATATACGTGAATTTTAAGTTGAATTTTAGTGCCGCGAATCTGAAATTACAGAAAACAAACAAAATGCATAACAACGAAAAGAATATACTGCTGCAACAAGCGCGCTCTCGCACAAAAGCCATATACACACGCTTTATAAGTACTCTGTGCGCTTTTAAAACAACTTTTCGCATTAAACTTTAGTTACTTTAAGTTTAGAGACGAGACCTGCAGCCACTCTTGCATTCAGCGCGACGAGGAAGAAAAGATACGCGCGCGCTCGCGAAACGATTTTATAATAACCGAACAAAGCAAACTCAAATAAAGTTGCTTTACTTTAATAATTGAAAATGCTGCGTTTAAAGAAAGTATCGGGCCGAAATTTGAAACAGAATTTCGATTCCTGCCTTTTTTTATCCCTGCGCGTTTGAAATGTGCCCTTTTCATAGCCCTTTGGCTTATGACTTTATTTTAACGACGATCACCACGACATTAACATTGCACGCTGGCGTTCGGTATCTTGTCCAGTCATGCGTTAACCATAAATCTCGGCGATAATTGGATTTCTTTAATGATATGGAAATTTTAATTGCGTTTCCGAATACGACGCGAAAAGAAAAGGGATTTACGGAATTCCGAAAATGGTAGCACGGATAAAATCGCCTGCTTAATAAACAACTATTATTTTCTTATTATTATTATTAATAATATTAATAATATTGTTGTTTTTGTTGCGTGTGTTTACCAGTAATGCTATTTGATGAAGTGAATTGAGGATAATACGAGGTATAACGAAATCGGTTTGAAGATGATCCAACGTTTTGTAATCTAATTAAAATTTAACGATTCCCCGAGGAGTGAAGCCTCTCAAGCGAGTGGGAGGAATTGGGGATGGCGCGAAAGGGGCGATTGATATTGATTCCCTACGTCGTGCGGCGCAGTTGCGTATTAGGTCATCGTACACTTCCGTTACGTTTTCCTCCACTTAATGCTAAATCAATAAAGTTCATAAGTTCATTGCATACGCCACTGAGACTTCATTTTTCACGTTTTGATTAAATTTCTATTTGGTACATTTTAAGCATTTTTATTGTCAAAAAAAAAAGAAATAGGAACATGCTTCATAATAATGTTTTAATTGCTCGTAAACTATTGTAATTAAGGGTATTTTTTAAAATATGTTTTGTTGGCTATGTAAGGGTCTTTCTGTAGGTAGAAAACTGGTTTGTTATCTCAATTAGTTTCGGAGTTATTTCGAGTTGTGACGGAAAAGGCAAAGTTATAAAATTTTTCGCGGATTTTTTGTTTCGTCTTGAAATAATAAATTATCTATATCCTTATAAGTGTTTTGTTATGGTACATTTACTAGTTCATTTGCTGGTCTTTCCAAAAAAACCAACAGCATTTCTTTATATGTTTTACTTACCCAGTTATTGCGCTTTTAATTATCTGAGTTAAGTGGCGCAACAATGCTATTCCCAGTTTAGTTATAGTTTTTGTTATTTATTAATAACTCGGAAAGTAAAAGGTGGAAAATTATGATTTTTTAAATATAAACTCACAATTAAATTGTACGTCAAATACAATAAAGATTTTTTTATTATAATTTTTATATAAAACGTTATAAACAATTAAACTTTAACTTTAAAATTTTTATTAACTTGACACAAATTTGCTTCTAAATAACAACAAAAAAATTATTTTAAATAAAATTTTATATATTTATATCAAGAATTTAATACTAAACAAATTTCTGAAAGAATTATTTTAAAAAGTTGATTAGTTTTTGAATAATTAATTAAAAACTATCAAACTATTTGCCTCGTCCATTTACTACACCCATTAAAATAATTATCTGTACATAAACATGTAAACCCCACTCATGCAGCCCGCATAAATACCTACTTAATACTTAAATTAACAAGTAAATGCTAATTAAATTAATTTTTAAACTTTTAATTAGAAATTAAAGTTTGTTCGCTTTTAATTTAATTTCAAAATAAATTCCAAACCGATGTAGGTATATATTTTTTTGCGTACACATTAAATGTATACAGCTAGTCTTAAAATACACGAATGACTATGTAAATTACACAATCGTGTAATGCAGTATACCGGGTGTGGCGCGAAACACATTTAAATGCACATAATAAATAAGTAATAGCAGAGAGGAGGAAAACAAGCACGAGGTATTTGATGGATTAATGGCTTTTTCTAAATTAGGTTGGCAAACTCATTATACCCAACTACCGTTTGAATTGTACTCGTACTCGGCATTCTTCGCCGTCTTATTGCCGCGCTATCCTTTTCGGTCCGGCTGATTTACTGATTCCGGCGTCGGCCATTCCTACCAACGAGTTGTATGTGGATTGTGGAGGTTTTCATACAATTCGCTTCCCGCATTACCACTGCTACAGATCTATCTAATATACACAAATATGTTAGCGCATATTTCTCTTTCTTTTTCGCGTCTATCTGGCGTGTATCGCGCCGAGAATGGAGGCACAATTTGACGGCGCTCGAAAATGCCTCGCCGGAGCATTTAATAGTTACTTTCTACTGTATTTATTTACTCAATTATTTATTTATATTTAAAACGTCGCCGGCGAACGCTAAACGAATGCTAAATTGATCCACTTTCACTTTTTACTTCTTTTTCGTCGCAGGCTTGTGGGAGAATTTATGCTCTTGCATCGTTGTTTATTATTTTTGTGAATCAAAAAACAAAACAAACGAAAGTTGTTTGCGCGCGCGCGAATTTCTAGCGCTATCTCAAATGCATCTTGACAAGTAGGACATTAATTAATTAACTGTGTACGTGGATGTAAATTGCATGTAAAATTATGACAACGATTATAATTAAAACCAGTCGTTTGTTACTTTCAGTAGACTCGGACATAAATATGGACATTGTATAATCACGACGAGAATTATAGTTATTTCCAAGAAATTGTTTAATAATTAATAAATAATTAAAAATTAATACACTATGAAATATTTTAATAATTTTTTCTATTTATAAACACTTTTTTGCAATTTGTGTAATTGATTCTTTAATTGTTTATAACTTTATGTACATTCATCAGATTGTTGAAATTTGTACATAGCTGATATAGAATTAAATTTAAAATCAATTCATGGAAGAATTATCATTCCAGCTTAATTAGTTTATGAATAATCGCTCATTAAATGTTAAATCAGCTGTACTTTCGCTGTCCGAACGCTAATATAATTGAAGAATGACAATTCAGTGTTGCAGTTATTTATTAATTACTCGCAAACTAATCAATATACATCATAAATTTTATTAAAAATTTTGTTCATAATAAATTCCGAATCTACAAATACAAATTTATACAATTTTTTAATTTTTTTAAATTGTATTTATTGTTTTTTCCATAAAAAATTTATAACTTTCTATTCAATTATCAGATCAATACAATTTATACATATCTTTTGCAAAATTTAATTCTTAATCAACTCCTGAAAGAATTGTCATTCTACCTCAATTAGTTTATCAATTATCACTCTATAATTAAAACAAACGAACTTGGTTTACAAAGCCCCCTACTGACTACAAAAATAGAAATAACTGTAACAGTTACTCATCAATTACGCAAAAACCAATAAACATGCATAAATAATTGTTGTTATAAATTATTTCTGCATCTATCTATGCAAATATTTATTTTTAACTGTTTTTGTTAATAATTTATTGCAATATTTGTGTACATTTCACAAATTTTTCAAATTATATCTTTAATTGTTTATAATTTTCTCTACAATCATCATATCGAGAAAATATACGCCTCGTTTAACTAGAATTTAATTCCAAATCGATTCCAGGAAGACCCATCATTCTATTTCGATTGGTTTATGAATAATCAATTAATAATTATTACAAATCAACTGTGGTTTCATAGCCCGTACTGTTACTTGAGAATTACAATGTAATACTACAGTTATTCATCAATTACTCGAAAACCAATAAACCGGTTTTAATGATTTCTGCAGAAATCTGTATAGCATTAAATTCTGATTCGTAATTTCTAGATATTATACTGATAACAGTTTTGTGAATAAATTTACAATCCAATTTGTATCAATTTAACGATTTTTCCAAAATTCCAACTTTAATTATCAATAATTCTTTATTAAATTATTTTAACAACAAAAATCTTTCACTGGAACATACACAATTTAATTAACTATTAATTCATGCAGGAGTAAACATTTTTGTTGAGTTAATTACGAAATAAATTACGAAAAGTATAATTAACGAATTATAATGATCTTTGCCTAATAATGTTAGCGTGACTATATTCAAATGAGCATAAATACATTGCAAGCCATTTATTCGCCTTATTTGTCAAAGCAAACTGGTTGCACGCTCGTTAAACTTGGCGTTCAATGCGTTTTTCGCGCGCTAATTTATGAATCGACACCGAGCGCCTCCGAGCACTTGACTTTAATTGTAAATTAGCACTCATTGATTTTTCAGCACGTTTCGTAACATGTATTAACGACGATTTGTTTATTAGCTAGCGCGAATCTGTGAATCTCAATTTAGTTACATGTCGTTGCGAGTAATTTCATTTCGCTTAATTCGCTGACAATTACAACACAAATTGCATCGTTCTGGCAACAAATTTCAAGGTGTTCGTATATTACCTGCACTGATAGTTAGTATGCATTATTATTGCTTTGGATACAGGGCGCGCAGCGAAAACAAATTTACCACTGGCCATTATCTGGCGCAGATGGATTTTCGTTCTCTTTGAAGTGTCTCAATTTTCTTTCCATTTTACATCGCGTTTCATCTTTTTGATGCATGCGGGCGCAATTCCTCTTGACATTTTTCTCTTGATATCGTTTCAAATAAAATTTTCGAGCGAGGGAGAATAATACGCAGAGTAAAAGGTCGCACAGAATCTAATCGCGGAAACATCACACACACACACACAAGCGCATACATGCGGACATTTTACACACATAGAAGTACAATCTCCGGGAATAAAACCAGAAAAGAGTATCGAAAACCGAAAGCAAGCTTCGTGCTCTCTTTCCGCGCGTAAGTCAGCAGGAAACAAAGAAATGAGAAAATCTTTAATGCATGACGCATCCTCGAGTTTATACATCTTTTATGGATGGGAGTAAAATAAAGCCGATTACAAATGCGATAAATATATATGTATCGAATAAATAATATAGCCATCTGATGAAAATGTAAAGTTATAGAATGTAAATGGAAAGGGATGCAGATTATTGTTTTGGATATTTAATTACATATGATAGGAGATATGCCAAAAAAAATCACAAATGAAATGAATCAGCGTATTTCATATTATCTCATCAATAAATGTTTCATTCAGGCTCCATCCCGTGACTAAAGCCTGTGACTAAAATACTTTAGTCACGGTTTTGGTGTCCGTGTGAAAAGTGTACCACTTGGGAAGTAGAAAAAAGTTATTTTTTTAGCGTTCAGCAACAGTCAACATCAAAAACTAGTGAAGAAAATCATGAAATCTTTCTTAATCCCTACTAATATTATAAATGCGAAAGTCCTGATGTTTGTTACAATTTCACGTAAATACTACTTAACCGATCATCATGAAAATTTGTACACATATTCTTAGTGGTCCCCGAATAGTTATAGGCTACTTTTTATTTAATAAAAAAAATTATTTTTTAAATAAAATTAAGAAATTGTTTAGCCAATAATACCTCTGCATCTGGCTATTTGAGTACTTTAACGCCATCTAGCATTCCAGCAATGAAGCTCAAACCTATGTACCTACTATAGTACCATCACACTGTATTACCGACAGCTACGTCAACATCAAATCCAATTGACTACACTATGGAGACTGTACACTATACTTCCATAGACTATACTTTCAGCCATTTTAAACTTCCCGCCATTCTACTTCATTGTTACTTCTTCTGTGACTACAGATGCGTACGGAAGCAACTTCATTATTTTAGATATTCGCGAGCGAAGCCTCGGGTTAAAGCTAGTTGGTAATAAAACATGGAAAAAATAAAGAAAAAAGAGTGGAAATGCAAAATTCAACCGTTTTATTTGCTTTTTTTAAATTTTTTTCTTATTTCTTTTCTTTATTTTTTTATGCAAAAAAGGCAACAAGTCGTGATATTGTATAACAATTAAATACATTATGCATTCGTCTGACACGCGTACTAACCTCAAAACTATAACTCGCCGCTCGGTTACTAGTATTTCGACCCTTCTTCTTTTTTTCTTCTTTGAAACCTGTTCCTCTGAAGAACCACATGTTCCACGACAAGGCCACACAGTCATATCGGCTGTTCACAAACTGGTAAACGTTCTTTTGACTTGTAAACCTTTTGCTGTACATTATATACCTTATAAACCTTTGAAGTTTCAAGTTCTTCTAAAAGTTGTGTGTGATACAAATTTAAAATCAGAATAGGTACGGCACATGGCATGTGAACTGTTGTTTTTTTTGGACTTGTGTTAGGAGTGACCTAACACACTACCAAATCGAAATTTAGACCGAAATGCAGTTTGAAGCGTCGCCATATTGAATAATAAAGCCCCAACTGGTGGACGCGAATGAAACAAAACGAAATCGACTAAATGGGAAATAAACTAAAGCGAAATAAAAGGCGCGCATCAGCGCCGAGATAAGATCGACGACAGCACAATGGAAGTTGCCTCTCAGGAGAATGAATTCGAAATTCGCATTGTTCCGAATAAAAATGGATTCTTTTCATGTTGCCAGCCCATCCTTTTTCCTCCTTTCTTCGAATGCACTTTTGCCTCCTTTTTGCCTTGCTTTGCTTCCCTTTCATTGCGCGCTGCATTCATTATTACTAACATTATTGTGTTTTCAGTGTTTTATTTTATATTTTTTTTCTTCAAAACTTTTTTCTTCTCCAACTCGGTTTTGTTTCGTAGTTTTGAAACCCTTTGTCTTGCTGTCTTATTATCCGTTTGGGAGATAATAACGAGAGTATAATAAAAGTCATCACGGCAAT
Source organism: Dalotia coriaria (assembly GCF_025399875.1). Taxonomy (NCBI): domain Eukaryota; kingdom Metazoa; phylum Arthropoda; class Insecta; order Coleoptera; family Staphylinidae; genus Dalotia; species Dalotia coriaria. The sequence continues at coordinate 8,242,403 of NW_027045451.1, forward strand.
GACTGTAGCGTTTCAACTCTATCTCTGTATATGCGCGCATAGATACATAGTGCTCACAAATGTTTCCGTCTTGTTTACAGGTATGTTGCATTCCTGCGTCGAATTCAATTTAGAAAACCTATCTATAGTTGTGGACGTGACTGCGGTCAGGTAAGTGAGCAACAATTTATTGTGGTGACACTCGAACGGAGAAAAATTTGCATTTTTAACGCGTTTTGTGCCTGATATAGGTTGTTAATTAAATAATTCATCTTTTGGCTGGCATTTACAAGGCTCATAAAAATTGATTTATGGTAATTGACACGAATTTTAGATTATATTATAAATGTGAATGTTTGTGTCGCTTTCACGTAAAAATCACTCAACGAATTTTGATATTTGGTATAGAAATATTTATAATCAAGCAAAATAAAATAGGCTGCTTTTTGTTGCAAAATATTATCTATAAGGGCGTAAAATAAGGGCTGAAAGTTTATATGTAGATTTATTCACATTATAGTTATATAATTCAAAATAGATGGCGTTAAAATGTATTATTAACATTTTTCATGCCTTTAAATTAAAATTTGATATTTTTATTTATTATAATACTACAATTTAAATTTCTAAACATCAACATCAATCTCAAAACGTAATTTAGTTAATAATATGTGTGTGTTTTGGTCGAGAACTTCCAACTTATAGACATTATGTATTTCCGTTTCGTGTTTTCAAGGAAAATGAACTCATAACTCATCGCCAGAAACGACAGTGCACGAACGTCGCCGTCGTGAAATACGCATTTAACGTTCCAATTTATATTCAAATTTTAATACTCGTTGTGTGTGCCATGCGTGGTTTACGGCCATTTTTATTGCGTAATTTGTGTACATAAAAGATTTTCTTGTTGCTGTTGCGTTTGCTTTATTTTTACAACCGCCGCCGCCAACAACACAACTATAACGACTGAATTTTAGCATTTGCAGTACGTGCGGCGCACAAATGAAGTGTGGGGCGGTGATTATATTGAAAAGCACTTGTACTTGAAATATCGAAGTGATCGCCTGCTTGCAATGCAAACATTGTGTGTTGTGTGTATTATAATGGAAAACGTCCGCAGAACAACAAAAAAGCAGCACACATGCGTGTAAAACAAACACGCGTCCTGTCCTCGAAATTCACATTTCTCCCATCTCTCTTCTTGTGTGTGTGTTTGGTGAATATTGTTGAATGTTGTACGATGAATATTACAAGCATTACAATATGCGCCATTGTGTCGTGCGCACTCACACACGTATTACACGGCCACTCATCGTCGGAGAGTGCATAATAAATGCCGGATAATCAAAAGCAAAGAATGAGAAAATGCAAAGTGGTGCACATGTCGCTCCCGGGCGTATGGTATACATCATGTACGAGGGGGATTCCCCCGAAATTTGTTGGCGGATGGCAATCGATGCGATTGGCGTGTCGATTGTTCTCGTTTGATTAATGTTTGCATGACGGAAAGGTTGATTTATAACGAGACGTGATTAATTCTTTTGGTAATTGTGCTTTTAAGTGTATAGAATTGATTAATTTTTGTGTGAGCGCATTTTTTAATATATAAAATATAATCAATTTATGATAACAATATTTTTTTCTGCGGTTTTGAAGCACAAAAAGTGGTTCTTGACATACGGAGGGCAAAGGGCGTAACTAAAGTACTTTAGCCACGGGCTTTAGTCACGGGGTGGAGCTTGCGCTTGCGCATTGGCCTCCAAACAAAGATTTAAGACAAACGAGTTTCCAATTCGCATTTTTTTAGATAAACAAGCAAAAAACTTGAAAATTTGAAATTTTTAGTGGAAAATCCCTTAATCTTGAGTTTCTCTGCTATTTTTATAAACAAAATACATTCATTTATTTTAAATATAACTGTGATATCAACAAAAATATTAAATTGGCAAATATTCTGTAAACATGAGAAAATAATTCCAAATATCATGTAAACATGGACTTTAAGACTTAACATGTTTTCACAAAGCAAGGAAAAACAATTCTTCGTGTTTCAACTAATATTGTTGTGAAACCCGTTGTGAAATTAAAATTCCAGAACATATTCATTGGAAAAAATACTTCAAGAAACAGCAAAACTAATAAAAATGGGTTTTTACTCACAATAAATCTAGGAAAAACAAGAAAATGCGAATGAAAAGCATGTGACACATGAATCAAGTTGACGTCGCCGGCCGACGTTTGCACATAAATATCCAACATTTGTAACTCCCGACGTCGGCCATGTTCCGATGTTCGACGCAGCGCTAGAAAGATTCGGAGCGACATGAAATTATTCAATTTCGTTAATGGAATGTCTAAATAAGGAACGACATGATAATAACTCGTGTCGTGTGCCTCGCGAGCACCAACAACATCCAACTTTATATTTTAACGCTGCCTGCTTTTATTTATTTACTCTCTGCTTTTCTACTTGCGCTGAAAATTACATTATACTATTATTACAGTTTCAGTTCCAACTTTTGTTGATTTGCGCGCGCGCAAGGTCACGAACATATTTAATATCATTTCTATGATTACAACCTTGCTGTGTTGCGCACCTTTTGTCCGTCACCTTTCGCGTTCGATTCAATTCAAATCAAATGCAAATGACAAACAAACACAATACACACACAGCACAACGCTTTCATCTCTAATGGTATTTAAACAAAAAACCGATAAGCTAATATAATAAGCTAAGTACATACGAAAACAAACGCCGAACAGTTATTTAACAAACATTCGTGGCGTGCGCATTCTTTCGGAAACATTTGAATAATTTACAGTTTACTTTTTCCCAACTTGAATTATGTATGCCAACAATTAATTTTAATTTATGCGGTTGGTAGTTGGGTAATATTGCTTCTTCCTGCGATGCATTAAATTCTGTTTTATAATCTGATGTTACTTTTTGTATTTTTAAACAAAGTTTACTTAAAAATACAATCATTTTAGGCGTATTTAACATACAAAAATGATAAATGTGAAAGTATGTATGTTTGAACTCGTTTTCCGCCTAAACTACTCAACAAATTTTTATGAATTTTTGTATAAATATAGATTATACTTTGGAAAAAGACATAGGATACTTTTTATCGCAAAAATTTATCATTAAAGGGGTTAAAATGGGGTTGAAAGTTTATACATGTCATAAATCATAGTTATAATTACGTAATATGAACCTAGATGGCGTTGTATTGAAGATTAATGAAATCCTTTTCTGTATTATAAAATTTATTGTATATTAGCTGATAGTATATCACGAATTGAATTATTTATCACACATGGAAATGTCGTACATAAACGAAGTCATAAATTCAGCCACGGCGCGCCGCACAGATGATGAAAAATGAAATATGAAACAAAAGTTAATTACGTTATTATAAATGACTTTAATAACCTACTTTTCCGAGCGTCCATTAAGTGCGCGCGCGCCGTCTCTGTCGGCCGCGACGTGCTCGAAGCGAATTAGCCGGCTCTGATATTGTGATATTATATATTTTCGAAAAGCAAACCGAATCAAACCGGCTACTACGAATCACTAATGCAACTTGTATAAAAGTTGCCCGAATAGAGTGAATCAACTTTGGCCGAGCAATAAATAACGAAAGTATGAGAACGAAATGAAAGAAGTTACCAGTGGTTCGGGGGGCGAAAAACAAATTTATTTTATAAATCATATCTTTATGGGCCTCGTTTTGTATTGTTTCCATTCATTTCGGCTCGTTTCTTGCGCCGAAACAAAGTTTTATCTTCCGTTTTATTGTCGTCACAATTTGAATAACACTTTATTTATGGCAATGTTTTGTCCGCGCGCGCGCGCGTTATTGCCGCGTAAATCTCTGCGCTCCACATCTGCATAATTCGCGAATTTTCAGCCGCCACCCCCGCCCGCGCGCGCAAGTTTCACCAAAAAGAGTTAAAGTTAATATTTTAATCCAATTTCTTTTGCGCGGTGGAAATTTGTATTTTTAGTCGGTTTACGACCGGCGAAGTTTACGCGTAGCACAGCAGCAGTGTTGCCGCGCGCTGCTTTTTATTTCATTCCATTTGCCGTGGAGAGCTCCGTAGCAGCAATCCGAAAAAGCCTTGACCCAAATACCGCCAAACATATTTTAAATTATTATTAGAAATTTCTCGTTTAGCATTCGGAATGAAATAAATTCTGTAGAAATATATACACGACGTAATAGCGTAAACGCTGTGTGTGATACTTAGTTAATTTATGCTCGTTTACGGAAGTCGCCTAGATTGCTAGCTGCCGCTGGTCGACGACTTCCGGAAAGCGTTTTTCTTGTGTTCATTTCGGGAAGCAATTGAATTCAAATTTCTTATTTTCTTGGGCGTGTGGATAGTTTTTCGTGTGTGTGTTGGTTTTGTTTTCTTGATTCGAATCTTCCTGCCGCCGCCTTCGTCTTTGTGTGTAATTTCCTCGGGGAATTTTCATTAAATTCTTACGTTTCGCAATTCCCGCTTGGCGAATCTCAATTTGTATCGCGCGCTTTTTTCATTCCATGGTGGATTGATTTCGTTTTTACAATTTTTAACTTTATAACAACAACGCCATCTATTTATCATAGCGGAAAATATTGTACTAAACATGGCAATAACGCTATTTGTTCTTTTTGTTGGTTATCAGTTGTTTAGTTGTGTTAAATTGAGTAAAATTAAAACATAAGTAGAAAAATTGATAATAAACTATCAAATGAGTTGTGTTTAGTTGCTGTGGAATGCAAACAGAACTATAAATTGTGAGTTATTATTCAGGAACTGAACCTAACCTCAAAATAGACGCACCTAAAGATTCCGTTAAATAAACAAAGTAAAATGTGATATTCTCGTGCGTTGATGAAAATGAAGTTAATATTAAATCTCTGTGTTATGAAACAAACAAATACAGTTAACCCAATTCCTGTAAACTTTCTTCATCGTGAACGCAATATAATTTAATACATTTTCTTGCCACTAGATGGCTGATATTGTATAATATACGAATTATTTTCTGCAATTTCTGCCTCCAATCGATAATATCGAGAATTGCGGAAGCAAACAATTAAGCGAGGTCAATAATTTCGGCAGTAACGTAAACCCGGGGGCAAAACGAAATTGCATGTAATTAAATGTCTGGGATGCCTTCGCTCAACTCCACTTCTGACATTTATCGCGCAAAATTCGGTTTCGTAACTCAATTTGCGTTTCGCTATCTGTGCCACAGTTTTGATTAGCGTCCATTCTATGCGCGCGCGCAAACAATGCGCATAAATAACGAATCAAGAACATATTAATTAACGGCCATTATTATAAAGTAGTGCTTTGTGGATGGTGATGGCAAAGGTTTGTTAGTTATTAGTAGTCGCGAGTGCGTTGCGTCATGATCGCGTCTCTCGTGCGCACGCGCATTGAAACGCACCATGTTTCGACTCCCCCACGTCACGACGTCTTGCTGCGTTGCCTGCCTGGCTTGCTAATGAATGGGAAACAAAAATTTAATTTATAATCGTTTTAATGATGATTGAGTGGCGTTGTTGGTAAAGTTGCTGCATGTGTATAGTATGTGAATAGTATGTGAGTTGGAATAGAGGAGACAATTATGAAGAATTATGGAGCATTATGAGGAATTATTAAGAGTATTAAGAATTTATATTGACACGTAATTACAGGTTGTTTCGGTTGGGTCGGTGCACGATGTAGTGGTGTGGTTTTTTATTTTTAGTTTTCGTATTGCGTGTGTGTGTTGTGTTTTGTTTTAGTTTTAATTTAATGTTACACAAGGTAACAAGCGCTTCGGACGAGAAAACTAACTGTTTTGAGATCGATAAGAGCGGGTATTTCTCACATTTCTCACGTGCACGCATTAAAAAACCAGTTGTAAAATGAAAAGTGCTAATTTACTCACTCGCCATCTACAGGTTCATAAAAATAACATTAAAATACATACAAAGTTTATTTTTAACACTCAGTATAGTTTATTATAAGCGTTTTAAGTCTTTAATTTTTTTTTCAAAGGAATGTTATGCTTTAATGTGGATAGATTTACATTTTAAGCTTAGTTTTTCACACAAATGACAAAAGATGCTTTTGTATAAAATAATTTATATGCAGCAGAAGATTTATCTCCGAGATTAATTCGCTTTTGAAGTTAACTTCAACCGGGTAAATGTTAATTAAGCGAAGTTTTGTGATAATTACTGTGAATTTAGCCATGTCTAATGACACATGCAAAAGGGTTATAATGCAATTTTTAACATTCCACATTCCACACATGGCCTTGAAGATCTTTTTGTGTGGTTTTACACAGAACTATCTGCTGTGAAGCTGTTTCAGCAGTTTTAGTTCTCTGCACCCCCTGCGCACAACCCGCAAACAACTTCATTCTTAATGAGATTTTCCCGGATCCATAAATTTCGCAGGCCTATTATGGGCGCGCGTAACCTCAGCTTCACCCGAACATGCCTCATTCCGAAACATTAATTTCATTGCTAAACACTCGGCCGTAAATTATAAAATAATGAAGCAGCCCTCAGCTTCAGCCCTCCGAAATGTGTGCAAATGTTCAAAATACTGACTAAAACTGATATTATAAACTAATTGTGTTGTATACTCGCAGGCGCATTAGGTGATTACAATGATTATTCGATATTTACAGTTAATCATAAATTACTCAAAGTGTAATCAACTTAGGGCAATGATTTATGGATAAATCTATTGAGGATTAAGTTCTGGATCTAATTATTGAAAAATTATGATTATAATCGTTTATAATCATGAATTATTGAACAATTTTGCATTTATTTGATTTGAAAAGTTTAATTGTTAATAACTTTCTGTGTAATAATGTTATTCATAAATTTTTTGAAGAATTTGACCTTTAATTAAGTGGAAAATTGATTTTTTAATTAATATTTATTTAATTACTAATGGTTTCCAAGATATTAGATATTAATTAGCTTTAAGTATTAATTAATAACTGAAATTAAGCTTCTTACCTAGCTTATATTTTGCATGAAACTGTTCAATGTTAAAATCTGAATTAATCAACATGCGCATCAAATTAAAATCAGTATTATAATAAAAGTTACAGTCAAATTTACGATTGTGCCAATTGAATTTTGAATTATTACTAATTTCAACTTTAATTGCCCATAACTTTTGACACAATAAACTAATCTATAAAATCTTTTCAAAATTGGATGTAGAATTTAATCAGGAATATAGTTATGTTTAAATAATTATTATATCGCATATAGTTTTTGAGTTATCCATTGAAAACTATAATTATTCTGGTATTTATTGTGTTGCCAAATATCGCAACATAGGATTACCTTAGACACGTAATATTAATAATAATAATAATAATAAACTCATTCCTTTATTTGTACTTACTATTATTATTATTATATTTTGCACAAACTTTTTAATCATTAAAAGTCCATTACAAAAGTGATTAAATTCCTATTAGGCGCGCTCGACATCGCCGTGTGCGCGAACGAGAGAAGACAAAATGACGACGTCCATTATTTCCTTGAATATTTAATTATCTCGCCTCTCCTCCACCTCTCCGCTCGGCTTTAATCTACATCCCATCACTGTGTGCCTGCATTAAAACACAATGTAATGCAATAAGCAATAATACTCGGGCGAATACATTAAACTTTAGAGCATTACCAGCGAATTTACGGCGTTATCGCACTTTGGAACTTATTTGGCAAACAAAACAACTGCCACAACAACAACACGAAGAGAAAAAACGCGCGGCGCGCGCGCAGTTTGGTTGATTGGAGTGCGCGCGGACACGCTGTATGTTGGAAATAATTAATTCTCATTGTTCCACTTGTTCCAAATGCACAATCGCATTAGAATTTCGAATTAAATCGGAATGATTGAAATTCCACGCTTGAGAGAACCGAACTGAGTGTTCGGCATACGAGCGGAGCGGCAACGTTGCAAACTTTCAACTTGTCAGTTCTAGGAAATGTCATAATTACTTTTGTTTATCAAATGTTATGTCTGAGCAGATATTCAAAATGTTTTTGTAATCATATTTGCTATTTAACTAGGTTTTAACGTTTAAAAGTAATTTATTTTAGATTCTTTTATATTTTAATAATTTACGAAAGTCATTTCCGTTGTTTTTTTATTTATTTCTGTTACAGCGACAATTTTAAGCGTTTTATTTCATTTTTATTAGTTGGTTATTAACAACAGAAAGGCGCACGAACAAACCACGGCAATTAAAAGCGACGAAACGTTGTAGACAGGAAAGAATGAAAGAAAATTAAGCAACTTTTCCCATTTCTCTTCGCCCGTTCTTTTCGTCTCAAGTAGTTTAAGTTTAACTTTGTCCATCAAACTTTTCTTCTTCGTTTTTTCGTGGAGATCAAGAAAAAGCAACTCAAAACTTATCGAAAATAAAACAGGTCCAGAGTGAATTGAATTTGTATTGATTTTTGCTTTTATTTATGTTTTGTTTCATAAGTAGAAATTTATTATTAGTATATTACATTGAATAAAATTGTTATGGAGATTCAATTAGAGTTATTGTTATTTAACTCGAAGCTAGATGGCGCTAAAGGTACATGTCTGTCTGTAAGTTAAAATTTTATATTTTTCTATTTCCACTTTTAAAGCGTCGCTTTTTCCGCGGTTTTGAGACACAAAAGTTGGTACTTGAAACACGGACAACTAAGGCCGTGACTAAAGTACTTTAGTCAGAGGCTTTAGTCACGAGGTGGAGCGTCTGGCACTCGTTCTTAATCAATCTCTTGACTAAAATTCCCGTTTAGCTTAATTAAAATACTAATATTTTACTGATTGATTTCACTGCAATAATTAAAAATAATATAAAATTTTATTTTCTCCAAAACGAAGACTATTTTTTGCTTATTTTTAGATATTATCTAAGAAAATAAGTCGAAATAAATGGTAAAATCTTGAATATAAATATTATGCATGATTAAAGAGAGGTAATAGGATTATTTTAAACTGGTACCAGATGTGGCTTTCAAAGAAATTCTCAGAAAACTTAAACTTGAGTCTAAAATCTACCTGTAGGTACCTACCTACCTAAATTTTAAAATTTATGTCACTGTTGACATACTTTGCTATCGAGTTTCAAATTGCTTGCCAAGGCTGCATTTATATTTTTTTGTTGAATTTAAACAGCTCAATCATGTTATTAGAGAACATAATTATGTTTGATGACACATTCAAATGGAATTTAAGCAATTTAATGCCAACGAAATATTATGTAAAAGTGCATTTCCGCTTTTATTCACTGCACACGCAATAAGGCAATACACGTACTTTTTTTCCTGTTGTATTATAAATTGCGCAAATTATACAATTCCGGTACGTGGAGAGCAATTGGCCGCCAGTTGGGATAAAATTTGAATTCTCATCGAATGTAAATTTTCGCGTTTAGCTGCGGTCTTTTATGATAGCGCAATGAAAATTTAATCGGCGCGATCGCTTGCATTTGCAAACGTTTGCAACGTGATCGCCGCGTTCATAAAACAACACACGAATCTGCAATTACGATGGTGTCAATTAATTTGCGTTTGTGTCATAATTTATGTTCGGCCGTAAATTTGTTATCAACCTCTGCTGTTGTTAGCTTGTGAAATAAAATGTTTGGCGAATTGCACACATGCGCACGCAAACGGTTGCTAACATAACTTCAGTAATGATTTTTGTTGTTGTGTTATAACTCAACTATTAGAAATCGTAGGGTATTGATTAAATTATTAGTGAAAAGGTTATTTATTATAGGATATTATATTTTAATGAAATTATTTTAGTAAAATGGTAGGCATTAAAGGAAAAGGTTGTAATTTTACTTCAATGCTATTAAACTTTGTTATGACCCGGAAACTACAAGATTAACAAACATTCATTTCCTACTTTTTTTTCATACATTTTTTAAATTTCTGGAATTTTGTTATTTTTAGGGACAATATTACATAAAAATAGTGTTGATTAATAGTTTTATGACTTATCAAAAGTTTTTGGTATGTTTGTGACGCTTTCACGCATGAACCACTCATCCAATTTTGATAAATTTGGGGTTAAATATAAATTAGACTTAGGAAAAAGACATAGACTACTTTTTGTTGCAAAAATAGAACTTAAAGGGTGTAAAATAAGGGATGAAAGTTGTTATAAAGATTTAATCAGAGTTATTATTATACAATTCGAATCTAGATGGCGTTACAGTGCATTATTACTTTTTTTTTCAAATTTATAAACCAAAATTGAGCATCTCATAGACGAATTTCGCACAAAATAAGTCCAAGAAACAAAAATACGATTACATAAGCTACTTTTTATCAAAGTTTTCAAGTTTTTAATTTAAAAAACTCATTTTTTTTAGAGTCTATAAAACCTATTACTATCGATGCGTAATTCAAAGAAAAACATGAACATCCTTTATCAGCGAATTAAAATTGATGAAACTTCAAGGAACATGATCGTAACAAACTTAATGCAACTCAAACACAATAAAATGAGATAAAACGTAATGCGGGGTGGAGGCGAACACGAGACGAAGAAAGAGGAAGCAAATCCCTTTGAATTGAAACACTAAAACACACACACCCACACTCTGCCACGCACATACACACACATATATCGAATACGCGCAGAGGGCAATGAGCGCGTCCCCATGGGGATGTGTACTTGAGGGAGGCCTTTTATGTCCTCCCCTTAAATCCACTATCTGCACACGCATGAGTGCCGCCCGTGTGTGTGTCTCTATGTGTGCGAGCATTAGTGTCCTTTGGGAAATTTATCGAACTTTGCGTTGCGTTCGACATCAACGCAGCGGCCCCGAATTAAAGTTAAATCAACGCTAAATATTTGTATTCGTATAATCAAGCGCCCACCCCTGCGCGATAAGGGCGATAAAATATAAATAAAAAACGTGCACAATGAAATTGAAACATGACTTTATTGATTCCTCCAATGCCGTCGACCTTTCGCGCACTCACACACACGCGCGCATTTTTAGTTCGTTAGAAAAACAAGGCAAACATTTTGAAATATTGTTTGTTTGTCGTACGAAATAACAAGAAGTGCAATTATTTCTGGTTCCCTTTTGGTTTCTGCTTCTGCTTTCTGCATTGTATATATGGGGGTGCGGAACGCGCCGCCGCCAGACGCCGAATGTGAGAATGAGAGAGCGGGCGCGAGGAGCAACGAGCGAAATTTAATTAAAAAGTTGAAATTAGTTTTTGTTGTAATTTTACATTTTTAGATTTCTTTGCCGCGCAGCGCTCTCGTTCTCATTTATGATCTAACTTTGTGCTTAATTAAATAAATTCGACATTTGCATTTCAATATAATGCTTAAACTTACACATACATGACTGCGTTTTTAAAAATTAAAAAGTTTAAAGAATAACAAAATCTGAAGATAGTTTTTTTGTTATTTTAGATTTACCTAAGTTTTAATCGTTTGAAAAATCATTTAAAAATTAGTTCAGTAGTTATTGAGTTATAAATAACACATAAATATGTACTGATTAAGTGTTTAAAATAGTTTTTAGACACATGAAGGTCAAATTTGGCAAAAACGAGTGTTAAGGTTAGTTGAATGTCAAGAATTGTCATAAAATTATACAAGTAACATGAAAAATTATACTTTTTTTAACTTGTGCGTAAAAATATTACTTTAGCCATGGAAAAGTTGAAAAACAAACCTTTTTCTACTTTCACGTTTGAAACGCCAGTTTTTTTTTCACGGTTTTTAGGCACAAAAAGCGGTATTTTATACACGGGCGGCCATGGTCGTGACTAAAGTACCTTATTCACGGGTTTTAGTTACCTAAAAGTCAAGAGTTGTTATAAAATGACAGAGATAATAAGAATAATATACATTTACGACCTAGTTCATTAAAATATTACTTTAAATTTAAAATTACACTTAAAATAAACATAGGTAAAACATTTTTCAGGTTAGTATTCCAAAAAAAAAAGAGTGAAGAAAATTAAATCCGCTTACTAATCGGATTTTCTGACAATTCCCCTCTCTTTCCGCTGCCCCTTCTCATGGCTTTCAACTTTCAGCCTTCCAACTTTGCATTCAACTTTTCGCTAATTTCGTATAATTTCTATATGTACACGAGGAACAAACTTTTAAATGGAACTTTCCGCTCGCTTCCCGCACCACGCGTATGACGAAGCGCGAGTTTAAAATGTTTATTTACCGAAAATTAACAGCACACACACCGAATCATCAAACTAAGTGCAATCAATCAAAACAAATAGAAACTTTTAATTGACTTACGTTTAATGTTTCATGCGCGCGCACTGTGGCGCAAACTTTTATCAAATTAGTTTATTTCTTGCGCCGGCGCCGCGAACTTCCCTCCTTCTCTCCGTCCCGTTCGGGGTCGAAATGATAATTTATTAGTTTTCACAAGTGCGAGTATTTGTTTTTGATTAAAAATCCCGTTGAGAGATATAAACGTAATCAATGTCAAAAGATTACCACACATTATCGCGGAATTAACGCAACACTCGTTATGAAACATGCGAGAGGTCATGAGAATAACATGACATGGAAGATAATATAGTGTTATGACTATCATTTTAGTTAACTGTATGTTTTGCGGGCGCGCACTATATTTAAGCGACGCTCGAAAAATCGTAATAATAGTTTATGGATTGCAAACGATAATTAATCTCGGCGGAAGATTGTGCAAATCATGCTGTTAAAGCAGCGCCGGTGTGGAAATGTGAGGTTAGAATGGTTTGAATTTAACCTGAGTTATGCGTAAGTTTTTAATCGGCTTAAAGACAACAAAACTTGGTCGTTTTTTTTACGGCGCAAGGTTTATCTATGCATGGATCTTTAAAAAGATCAAACGGATCGTGGTCTTAAATATAATTTAGGTACAAAGTGGAAGAGACAGCTAAATTGGCACAAATAAACCGGAATTAATGCAAAACATGTGTGTGCCGGCTAAATTTAAATCGACGATATTTTAATGTTTATCTGTAATGTTTAAAAGCAATATAAATATAGCAGAAGTTAAATTAGATTTTCAACTTTCATACCAAGTTTACAATTACTTGCAAACTGTATGAAGTTATTTTATAATTACTCAGAAACCACTGAAGCTATAATCATCATTCTTGAAGCAAATAATACAGAATTAAATTTTACATCTAACCATAAATTATTACACAATATTAATTTATAATTTCATAGCGTAAAATTGATTTTTGTTTCAAAATATTAAATTAATTTTTTTTTTAGTTTTTTATTTTTGTTAATAACTATTTAAATAAAAATGAATTACAAATAAACCGCATAAAATTGGATGTGGTATTTAACACAGAATCGATTATTGAAAGAATTAATATTGTGCCACTAGTCGTTTTTATGATATTAATTAAAATCCATCATAAAACGTGTTTCGCAATCGGTCCGCACCTAACAAATGTCTGTTTTGTTCCAGTTATTAATAAATAACTCGAAAACTACTTGAATTATTGTAATGATTATTGCTGTAGTTAATTTATTATTATATTTTTCATGTACACATTACACTCAATTTGTTCTAAATAATTAAATAAGTGCTTAAATCATAAAAATTGATTTCACGATTTCAAGGTTTGTAAATTGATACGTTTTCCTCAATAACTTTTTTAATGAGGCTTGATTATACTTAAACTGCACATAGTTGAATGGAGAATTTAATAAAGTATCGTTTTATGAAAGAATCATTATCGTTGTGCTTTGCGTTTTTATGATAATAATTAAAAACATAGTTCTCATTCGCTTATGATCCGATTATATAATATAACGGTCTGAACTGGATAAAATCATGATTTATTTGAGTTTTATATAAATAACTCGAAAACCACTAATGCTAGCGATATAATTCCTTCTCCAGTGGAATTCGTATTAAATTCTGAATCAAAGCACATTTTATTACGGGCGATTAAATTTATATCACACGTCTAAAATAGGTTTTTGTTTAAATTAATAAACTTTATGTGTTTTTCTCTGTAACTATTTCTGTTACATTGTTTTCTTAATGAATTATACATGAATCAACGCGGAAATTAATATGGAATTGATTTCTGAAGGATTGATTGTTGTATCATTAAGCGTTTATGAGTTATTAATAATAATGACAATAAAATCTAAGGTCGCGCGTTTCGGACCTCTATTCTTAACTTATACGAGGGCCTTGAACACGCTCGGCAACCAGACGTACGGCTGTGGGATATTCGCGGCGCGCTCGGCTACACTCGCTACATCTACAATCGGCTGGTGCACCTTGCGCTTCACTCGTCAGTCGTCTGCCAGCCGTCGTTGTGTGCGCATCGTCGCTTGTATCACGCGCGCGCCGAGAGTTTGTGTGTTCGACACGTCGTTTACTCCACACCGTGCGTCGTTCCACGCCGACCACGTTACAAACACTCACCGTGCGCGCATTGATTTGATAGTGTTTTCGACGTGTCTGCAGCGCACATGCTTCCACCAAGCAGCCGGCATTTTGTCGCCGCGAGTATAACCTAAACGCGAACGTGTGCGATTCAAATCAATGTGGAATATAATGATAATTGTGTGAGGATATCCATGCGGGATTATTTATCTAAACTACTAGTGGCAAAAGACAAAAGTGCAGACGCGCGCCGAGAGTCAGTGGTGTTGTTCCGTTTATAGATAGGATTTTGTGTTTATTTATTCACGGCGCAGCGAAGAAATAATAAATCTCTGCCAGCTGAAACACGCAGCGTAAGTAAACATTACTTAATAATAAATGAATTGTTTATCGCCTCGCGTGTTTGCGCAGCGTATTTACACAGCAAGTACGAGAAATATACGCGAGCAGCAGCAAATCGGTAACTTTGTTTTAAGTCATTTTGAATTGCGCGGGCGGCCATTTTAAACTATGTAATCATATTTAACGTTCAAAATGGCCGTCGAAGGGACTATAACTTGGCTTTTATTATCGTTGTTTTTCAATGCCATATTCGTATTTCGTTCGGAAATCGTTTTATGCAAATCGAAACAAATGTTTTAGTTTGTGTTTTATTTTATTTTTGCAATTTTGTTTGGAGCTGATTTAAAGTGGCTTCAAGAACGGAAAGTTTCCAATAGGATCGCGGATCCGTGCGCACAACAGTTTCGAATTTCAATTAAATTGCTCAATCATACATGAAATTCAATTTGAATTGCAATAAATATAAGCCCTCCCGCGAACGCAATTATAATTTGTTGCTAGCTCTCTTTCTCTGTTCTTAAACCATCGAATTGAGTGTGTGTTTTGTATGAGAGGTTAATGTGATTATGTTCTTTGGCATTTTTCGCTCTAGAATTCCAATTTAGCGCGTTATTTATGTGATAACTTGTTTTTCATGCTCTGATTTCGCCATGTAAATGATAAATTACGACACACGCGCGCTCGAAAACAATAAACAATAAGGCGAATTATTTCTAAATTTATTTTGTTTGTTGCGAAGACGAATGAGTCAAGCGTCGTGTGTTACTTAACGGCGTCCAGTAAGGTTTAAGCGAAACAATTGTGCAATTAGGTAACAACCATAAATCATAATCAATCGCGCTGGCAGATATTTGTTTATCGTCCGCTTTTATTGTTTATTATAGAAATTGCAGCGTCAGCTTTTTGATACTTTTATTATGTAATATATTTTGGTTGTGTTTTACAGTTTACGCAGTTTAGGTCTGAGGGTCTGAGGGTATTTTTCTGACATGTGTTCGGCCCTCGCTCAGGTAGTAATTCTTTTCGACAACCGGTCGAATGAATGTTTGGAGAGGCCTTGATTTCCCGATTACAGCTGGTAATAATAACCATCGGGAGATCTCGTTTCTCGCCACAAGTTGCCACAATGGCCGCGCCGTCTCGGGGAGTGGGGACACTTAAATCATAGTGCCTGCATGCCGGAGCTCTCTAAGTTATTACGAAATTAAACTTAAGTGGTAGGAGGATTTAAAGTTAAATTACTCTTTTCGTTAAATCTACACTGCTCCGCGCTATCTCTATTTGTTTATGTGCTGTGCTGCACAGTTAGTGTTCTTGCAGCGGTATCAAGTCAAATCAAATCGACTTTTGACGTGTACACTGCTAACTATATGATCGCATGCAAATAATTACTAAACTGCTCGTTCTGTAGGCCGTCCATGGGCAAATTGCTTCCTATTCGATGTATTGCTCTTCAAGTGTGTTCAATTGCTTGGAACGCGGACCAACAATCGACAATCATTGCTGCAGTCGTTGAATTAATGTTTTTAATGTGGAGCTTTTAACGTTAATTGGGTATTTTTATTTAAAGTGAAATGCCGGCCGTATTTGTCGAAATGGGACGGCATTCAATTTCACAGAACATCAATTTAATCATCGTCGCGAAATATTACACAAAGGTAGTGGTGTTACGTTGTTAAATAAACGAATGGTAGAGTAATAATGTAAAAATAAAAATGTGTTAGTTACAGCGTTTATAAATCAAGAACGGTTATATAGATTTTGATGATCTGTGATTTGTTAGATTAGTTTTTGCTTCGAATAGGAGAATTATTATTAAAATATCGGAAATTGTAATTTTAAAGGATGTTAAATGAGGGATGAAAATTGGTATTGAGATTTAATCATAGTTATAGCTAAATAATTGAATCACAGATGGCGCTAAAGTTATTTAAAAGTTAAATTTGAATCTTATTGATTTTTTGGTTCCAAGAAACAAGAAAATAAAAATTAATTAAACTTTGAGCAATAAAAATGCTCATCCACATCAAAAATTAAAAACAAATTCAAAAAGTGGAGCAGAACCACCCATACACGAGTTTCCCCGAATTAAATTCAGTTAATAAATAATTTATATGCCATTACATTTCGTTTTATATTAATTTGAACATTATTTATTTTTTCGAATACATTGCTGTCACATATAAATTATAATTCTAAATTTACAGCTTCTGAAAATTAATGTTTGCGTAATTAAATAATAACTGATACGGCAATGCAACAAAACAATTTTGTTCTGCACATTAAATTATATGCATTAAAATATCAGCAAGATTGTTGACGTTGACCTTTTTTTTTATTTTTACTCCGTTATGCAATCAAGTTAAACAGCTATCTAATAATTACGTTTGAAATAAAGAATTTATATTATTTTTAAACCAGCGTTATCAACGAAACTATGCAATGTTGAACGAAATAAAACAATTCCTTTGTTACAACCTCTTGCACAATTTAGTGGCATGATGTGCTCATACACATACCACTTCATTATTTTTTCCTTTGCTCGGATGTTAAGTTCTTTATTGCTTTTTAATGCATGAGGAAAATAAATGGAATCTTGAAATTATTAGTTGATATGCTGCATGAGTATAAGCATAGGTTGAAAATGAAATAAATAAACAATACGTGGGAATAAGGGCCGTGCGAACGTTTTTGGATAAGAATAAATAGAAAACAAAGGAGGAAAAAGCAATTTAAAAAATTAATTAACTCAGCTGGCGTAAGCTGCTTGGACTTTAATGAACATTTACAACGACGTAATAAAAAAAACTCTTAACGTAGTCAAAAGGGGACAAGAGGGAAGTATTTTCTTTCGTATGTGCGTGTATTTATCAATACATTTTCGGGAATATTCGCCGAAATGCAGCTTTGGGCTTTCGAGGATTTCAATCAGCATAATAGGATTTTGCTTCATACATACATCCGCAAGCGGCGATTGATTTTCGAGTCCCGGATTAGTAATTAATTACCACGCGCGCAAAAACTCGGAAGCAACTTGCAAAACAAACTTCTGATTTCAGTGTTCAGCGTTCCCACATGAATTAATCATCGCGGATTGATGTTGACTGCGCCGCACAAGTGCACACAACATCGCTTCATTATTATTAACATTTTGCGGTCGTTTCGAAAAGTCGAAAATTCAACGCCTTCGGGCTATACTCAACTTTCACGATGCGAGAGGAGAGTCTTTCGACACAATATCTCTCTTTTTCTCTGTGTGTGTGTGTTTATAATTATTTGATCATTTCAACATTTGTTGCCTTCTTCTCCGCGCAGAGATTAAACGACCATCGCTGGCGATATTAAAATGAAATTGCCATTTAATATAAAAAGCCGTTTATTCATCGTGAATGATATATAATCTCCTGATGTTGGTTTATAGTCAGACATGATACATGAGGTAATCCTGATTATCATAATTTGTATACACGTCGTAAATTATTATTTATGTTTTCCGCTTATTAAACGAAATTAAAGTCTCAGCTAATTTCATTAGTAGCCGTAAATATAAAATACGTTTTGAAACAATTTAATTAAAATTTAATCTATGTGAAACATCGTCGTTCAGGTTTATATTGAAATCGTCCAAATACGGAAGTATTCGTCCGATTGTGTTGGTATGAGAGAATGTTGGTAATAAGCCGATAATTACGTTTACTGTTAGTTCAACTTTATTGCTGTGCCAGCCTGCCAGCGTCGAGTGGCTGGTGAGTGCTCGGGAATGACGAGGTCAAAATCAAAATTGTTTCAACGCAAGTTCAAATATTTTTTTTCTTGTTCCAGCGTGCTCTACGATGATGATAACAAGTTAATTTAGCGTTTTGTAACGCTCTGTATAATGTAGACGGAGTGTAATAGCATGGCATTATTTTACGAGCATGCTAATTGCATCATTATTCTCTTCACAAAGCAGCGTTTTCAATTTTTCTATTAACATATTTTATTTCTAGTTGTATTAATCATCATGAGAGATGGCTTATTAACTCTCTGGCATTACAATTAAGCAAACAAGCTGGACAAATAAAACGATTACGTGAAGGCTAACTTGAAATTGTTTACCACATCAAATGTTTATTATGTCGATTACAATATCCGCTTGTTAAATCTCATTAGTTTTGCCAAGAGGAGAAGATATTAACCCGGTTTGTGTGTTTTTCTGTGCGCTCGGTGATATTTGATTTGGAGCAACGTACACACGCAGTAAAGAGCAAGCACTACGGAGACATTATAAATGCTTCCATTATTGAAAAGGTCATTGCAAAGTGCACCAACTTCACAGTCGCGAGCACACCAACTATAAATAATAATCTAATCTAGTTTATAGGACGTCGTGGTTCTTTTTGTATTTCGTCAAATGATGAACCAGCTGAACTCTTTTGTGATTGCTGGGAACACACAGTTATTGATCTTTTTAATTATGAAAGCGATAAGAACATGTTTACGATATGGCCGTTTCCTGTTTTTGGCTCTGCGCTCGCATAATATAATGTGAACAGATTGAGAGTTTATCTATCAGAGCCGAAATGAACCGAAATTGACGTTCGTTATTCACGCTCGAGTGGCGCTTTATTATTTATTATTAGCTGTTATTGCTGTCTATGCAGTCGAGCATAAATCATACTGATAATCATTTATTATCCTGTTCAAACGAAATAAATGCACAAATATATGGAATTATGTCGTTTTGATAATGATTATGTGTGTTGTATTGTGTGTGCTGGCATCAATTATGCGCTATTGACATTCTTTTCGGCGCAAGTCATGCGAAATTGCTTTGGCATTGTGCGCACTTAGTCACTTAGTCACTCCGGGTTCAGTTTCAGCTTGAGCCATTTGTCGAAAATAAACAGTTCAATGAAACATTCATTAGCCTCAACTGGGCTTTTATTTGCACTGAGGATGATTATTTGCTCGTTTGCTTTTTATTTGCTCACTTTAAGTTGCTTGCTTTGCGCTTTTTGTTCGTGTGTTCACTTCAATTGCTGGCGCGAGAACGAATGGAATATTAAATTAATTCTGTTTGGAGTTGATTGCTTGTTACGGACGAGGAATGTGCGAGCGAGATGCACGGCTCCGACATGAATATTTACAGCTATGACATAACATTGTTTAAATATGCGTTATTACGACATCGGTGAATGAGAGATGAAATATGACATGGTTTTGTTTGAGGCGCATTTAATATTTAAGGAAAAATATTAAATTTATTATATCAAGGGTGGAAGATAATAAAAAAAAATTATTTCGGGGTTTATGTATTTTTCACAACAACATTATGCATTTCTAAATATTTAAAGCGTTTTATTTCGTTGTGTTTCTATTTCTAGAGTTCTACTCTCTTGACGAAGAGAAAAGACCTGACAAAAACTGGTTTTTCAGTTACGACTTACTGTAAACATTCGGCCGATAACGATGTTTACAATTTACATACGCGTCGATGATAAACTCCCGATGGAAAAATGAACGTTTGCTTCACAAACACTGAAAACGAAACAGGTCAAAAGAAACAAATTATACACACATATCACTGTGTACACACACGAAACGTCTCCTCTAAGCAGCTATTATTGAAACATGTGCATTTAACTGTTAAGTCGAAACGAAAAACACAATTTCAAAAATACATATTTGAATAGTTGCTTTATCTCTTGTCTTCCGAGACCGAGAGGCAAAACAGTCGAAAAGAACAGAGAGAAGAAAACGAAAAAAAAATGCAACGACGAAAAGTCATAAAACTTTTTAATGATTCTCTTTCTCGGGACGGGCCTTGGATATCGTTCTAGCCTCGTTCCTTGTTCCTCCACGTCCGTGTGTTACAAAATAGAATTGAAACTTGACTTTTATTATGTGCATTATGTGTGCAGCAGTGCTCACAATGAAAATGAATCGAATCGCTTGAAAAGTTCGCGAGCGCGCAGTCAATATCGTAAAATCGTAAAACGAAATTTATTATTATAATAATACTAAAAAGAATGCACACAGAGAGAGAGAGATAAAAAGCCGATGTAATGTAACAATGTGTGTTGGAATATTTAATTTATATTCCATAATGGATTATATTGTGTTGGGCGGACCATGCGAGTGAATTCAATTTTGTGTTAACAATATTGAAAAGAGACTCGATCGATTCACATTCTCAGCGCTCTAGCAGATGCTAAAGGTAAAACCAGTGCACCTGCTTCGATTGTTTTATAATTAGCAAATTGATGCATGCATGCGTATTTATTTCCACTTAGGACGGTTTATTCACTTAAGTTTTATGTTCGTTGAATACAACATTTATTCATTAATAGTGCAAGTTTATTGTCGTGTACGTAAAGTAGGCTATTAACTACTATTTTTTACGTGCATCGCGCATTAATAACGTGTTTGGGAAATTTAATTGCATGCATTATAATGAAATTGTTTCAGGGTAATAATTCAGCATGATAATTACACTCGATGACGAAATTTTCATATAAGGAGTAAAGGAATAAACTAATATTTGATTTTGTGAATGTATGCAACCCAATATACACACTATTTGTATTTAAATGCTAAACGAATTATAGGGTTTGTAATATTTTAGATCTATTTACGTACGTAATCCATACTGAGTGAAAATGTCGTCCTCGATACGTGTTGGAGTATTGTATTAAATTCGTGTACGTGTGAGCAGTGTGGGCCTTTGTTTTGAGTGGGGCATTAATCGAATCGGGGCGCTGGCGTAGTCGCATTTGGTCTAGTCTCTTGGCCGAAAGCCTGATGGAGAACTGCAGCTAATTTGCTTGTGTGTGCTTTGGGCTCTTCTGCTCAAATACGAGCGCGAATCGTGTTTGTGGAATGCTTTTATGCATTTAGCAGTAGCGCAGGGCCCGCATTGAGATGCCCTACGCGTGCTCCGCCCGGCGTATCTAGTAACTAACCACCTCGCTTGTCTGTGTTTACTTTTAATCTCTCATTATTCAAATTCGAATTGAAGCTTCGATGCGTTTTGCTCCGCTCTCTGGGCCCTGTTTGTTTTCGCGTCTTGTTAAAATTCACGAATACCCACACCCTGCTATGGCACAATTGTTTTCATGTGTCCGGGGGCGCCAAGCTTTAATTTTATATTTTGCAATTTCGGGGTCGCGCCGAAAAATTGCTAATCACGAAAATAATTTGTAAAAACCTCATCAACTCTTGTTTGGTTTGGCGCGGATAAAAATAACACAACAAGCGGAATATTAATTAAAATTATAATTGTAATTTCGGGCCGGCGCGGCGGGCGTGAGCGGCGAAATGAAAAAGTGCGCCCTCGTGATTTTTTCCCCGGGTCAGCATATACAGCCGCATGAAAAGGGAAGGTCGAAGAATAGAGGAATGAAAAATGAAAAATTAACGAGAATGGCGCAAAGACAATAATAGTGTTTGGAATTAAAATTCGAGTAAACATCACGAAATGTTGTGAAATACGCCACCGACAGATGATCTCATCACGCATGACTAAATCGAAATTAATTCTACTAAAATAATAATATTTTAATAAATGTGGATACATTGTAATTAGACAGTTCTGGGTAATGTAACGTTTCGTAAGCTACACAGCACTTGCGCAATACTTTTAAATGTGAATCTGGAACGTATACAGAGCAATTACGCGCAGTAAATTTAAAAAAAAAACGCATGTATGCACAAATGATTCGTTGATTGCATGCAATACACAGCACTGACAGAAGGACGAGAAAAGCCGTAATTAACGACTGAAGAAAACTGACAAAAGACGTCTGATTGTATCTGATGTCTCTTTGAGTGTGCGTAAGCAAAACACGAACGCGTGTGTTTTGTCTTTGTTTCGTGTATGTCGAGTCAATAATTTTAATGATGTGATTTTTTTCTCTCTTGTTGCAGCGGAGCGAAAACGTTGACCTCTCGCTGAGCATTCCGAATTCGAATTTCCCGCACAACGGATACAACATGGGCGATCAGGTAAATGATCATCATCTAGTAATAATTAAATAAACGGAAGGAGTGCAAGTGCACACATCGCGCGTCCTTGGACCTTTGCCCCATGAAATGAGAAACCATAAATTTTAATTAAACCAAATCCCTTCCAACAATGACTCTAATTGAGCCGCGCGGGCAGCAAATATCATGATTTACGATCCGCGCGCACGTGATTTAATATTTATTTTTATTATTCTATAATACCCTCTCGACGCGGACTTTTACGAATGCACAAAAGAAGAGACAAACGGGCATTATATCGTCTCGTGTGTCTGAACATGATTGGATGAAATGCGCGTTCTACAACGAACAAGACTCCATAATGAACGTTACTTATTATTGTTGTGTTCGTTCGTTTGCTTATCGCACGAAATGATCGACATCATTCAAAGCTTTATTTCTCGATCGGGGAACGTGCGACGTGCGACCATTATTCAATTAATTAAATCGAAACTACATGCATTTAAAATAGCCCCGACATTAAAATAATTACCAGCCTGAGATGTAGAAAAAACGAAATTAAATGATTTTGTTTTACGTTTCACACACAATTGAAGGAAAAGCAATCTTTTAAGATCTAAACGTGTACTATAGAAGTTGATTGGTTGTTGGTACAGCCAACTTAATTACACTTTTCGTTTTTTAATTGCTCGAGATTCCTCGTCACCGTTTAATTCCAACTAATTGACAACGTGTTTCACTTTACTTAACTTGTTTGCCTTATATTTTGATTGGTCATCATGTCATTAATATTTTTTCTCCTCTCTTCTAATCGGAAATGTATTACGGACATAAATAACTGTGTTGAAACATTTTAAATTCATTCGCGTTCATTTTGATAAGAATTATCATAATGGAAAGCCATTAAAAGTTGATATTTTTTCCTCTCTGCGTTGGTAAAAGTCGCTCGATTTGTAACGAGTTTCGACATAACTGGAACACTCTAAAGTTTAAAAGGAAATGTCCAAATAAATTCATAAATGGAATTAATGTTTACTGGTTACCGTTTCTATTTTTATTCCGCTTTCGACGGATTCGTAAGGTGTAATTAAGTTTTTCTAGTGTAATAGTTAAAAGTACACTCATTGCTGTTGTATAAATGTTAATACACACGGGCCGTGTGTAATTTATCCTTGATTAGACTGAAAATTATTACCTTCGGGGCGGAGGAGAATTATAAACTAATTGTTATTATGCGTTGACCTTGCCAGCTGTGAGTGAAGCACACACGGGTGTTGTACACATAGACAGAGAAACTCTCTTGGAGCTTGTGAAGCAGCAGACTGTCTGGCTCGACCTTCAGCATGGCCGTTGACCTCTTTGCATCCTGCCATCCGCGCGCCATCCATCCAACATCCAACTCCATATATCAATCATCTCTCTTGCAGGCTGCTCGAAAGGCAGCCGAACAAAAAGCCGTGAGTGGAAAGACACATGTCATTTTTTAATTGGAAACGCGTCGAGTGAGGAGTAGCTGGAAGAGTTGGCAGGACCACACGAAATTAAATGTCCTTTAATCATGTTGTTTTTTTTTTCTTTTCGTGTGTATGTGTCGATCAAAGATCTCCGCAGCCCAAATCTGCTCGCCGGTGTTTTTCCGGCGCGTGTTTACTTGTTGTTTTCGCGATTTTATTGACGGAACTGCCGCCAGGGGATGAACGCGCGTCCTGTTCGCTGTGGCGGCTGCCGCCGAATGACAGCCAGCGACATCGTTTAGCGGCGGCGGTGACCCGCGCAACTAACTTTAATAGAGTTGGCTCCGCTCGCGCCCGCCTCCCTTCCCACCCCCTCTCTCTCTTTCCACTCTGCGTCTCCGTTGTGGATGTAATTTATTTGGCAGGCAAGAAATATGGCCCATAACTTTGTATGAAAATAAAGAAGAATTATATGAACATTATAAATCAGCTTTTACTCATTTTTATTATTCCGGGGCGGCGCGCACCCTCCGCGCGATTCCAATTTATTATTTCCACTCGTTGGACTAATTAAAAAAGTTTGTGTTTTAAATCCTGCGTGTTTTTTTTTATTCTGCTCCATAGACGTTTCACACGCCTAGTTTTGGCGATGAAGAGTTTGATATACCAGCGATCAACCCTCAGCAGCAACAGCAACAACACGGCATGTATCAACCGCCGATGAGTATGTCACTCAGCCATCAACAGCAGGATGCGTTGGGTATGCATGATCCCACCGGGGGATACCAGCAGCCGTTGTACCTTTCGGGGCCTGATCATGGCATGGTCAATGCGTCGTACCACAGTCCCCAGGCTAACTACAGTCACAGCCTCAGTCCCAGCCAGCAACAACAGCAGCAGCAGCAGCAGCAACAACAACAGCAACAGCAACAACATCAACAACAGCATAATACTCAGCTGTTGATGATCCAACAACAGCAGCAGGCGGCGGCAGCGCACCAGCAGCAACAACACCATCAACAGATGATGATGGGACACCCACAACAACCACCCGGTGGGCATGCGTATGGTACATCACCGCAGCATCCGCAGGGACGTGGCACTACCAGCCCGCCGGCCGGTCCCGGTCAGGAGCCCACCACCAGCGAGGATAGCGATGACAGCACGCCGCATCCGGCTATGGTGAGTGCGAAAGCCAATTACTAAAACGCGAATTTACATTTGAATTTTAATCGGCAATTAAATTAAAATGAATATTTGATGATGCCGCGTTGGCTGGAATCGATTTAACTGCATTTTCACATTGCGCTTATTGCTATCTGCAATTCAGCGCGCGGCTTTTACGGCTTGGGGAGTCATTTAGAGCACAATTTTCGGTATAAAATCGGGCGCATTTTGCGCGCACATGTTTCGGCTCACCCGAACGCGATATGACATTTCCGATGCGAATTTATCCACCAAATCGAAACATTTGATTACACCGTTTTGTTTATTATCAATTTGCGATTTACATTCCGATGTACCATCAACGAAAATTGTTTAAATTCGCAATTAATTTCTCGCACAGTTGACCGGCGGCATGAAGCGACCGTCGCCCGAACCCGCCGAATCGATAGCCAAAGTCCAGAAGAAACCCAAAGTGCAAAAGAAGAAGAAGAAGCGGGATCCGAACGAGCCACAAAAGTAAGTTGCACACAACACTACTAAATCATCGTGTTATTCGACTGTTTTCACAGAAAAATGTATGTCGATTAAATTTGCGACAATGTTTTTCATACAATAACTATAACTTTTAGTGCAGGCCGCGCGGGCCGTAATTTTTATCGAGTCGCGCTACAAATTTAATCTAAAAACGCCATAAAAAGCGCCAGCGTCGTAAAAGTTCATCTCTTTTGCCTCGCGTCCTGTACGACACGTAGTATCGACTCTCTGCGATGTGGGATTGCTACAAGCATGCGCGTGTTATATTTTAATTTGCGTTCTTCGTAAATTATTTACTGATAGTGTTATGATCTGCTTAACAAATTAGATTTTTGAGTTCATGTGTAGGGTGTGTGGGAGCCGCGCGGTATTTTTATCTCTATTTATGGGGGGGGTCGTAAAATGCGCGGGCACGCTCGCGAAATAAAATGTTGATTTAAAATACCTTCAAAGTTTCTTTACTTGCTTTCGGGGCTACGTTTACTATCGGCGACCCGCCTCGCGAGATGAATACGCAAAATGAACACAAATGTAAACGAGAATCCGCGAAATAGGGCAAAATAAATAAAAACCACCCCAAAATGTGACCTGTGAGTTGAACGCAGAGAGGGAAGAAATTTGAGATGAAAAAGTTGGAAGCACCTAATTCATTTTGTACATTTATCTTTTTTATTTTTATTTTTATTACGTTTTGCTGTATTATACAATTTCGAGATGAAATTGAATTTATTCTTTCTCGTTTTGTAATTCGATGTAAATATGAATTTTAATGCAGGATAAGTTTTATAACTTTTATTGATTGCGCGCGATAGGTTTGCGTGGAAAATATGTATATTCACAGATGAAAGAAGTTTGTGCTTGTGCCTCGCTCGCGTACTTTCATACTTCTCTCTTAACTCACTTTGAAATGCTGATGTTGATGCTGATGCAATGCAACATCCTCCCGCCGTGCTCCTAATGGAAGCTGTATTATTGATTAGGCGCTTTAATGCACTTCAGAAACCTTTTATACAAATATCCTTTTTATTCTTCGCGTCGTCTTCTCTTCCGTTTCGCAATTCGCGTGCGTTTTTTTCTTTTCTTCTCTTCTTCTGCTCGTTTTTTAAACTAAACTAGAAATCTTTTGTTTGCCCTGCAAAGGGAAGCAAAGGAATGCGCATAAATCCTTATTAAATTTAAAAGCTCCAGGATATCAGATATTTTTGGCGTATGCGCATTCAATTTCATACGCAACTTTTCTATTTCTTGTTATGTTGTGTTGTGTTTTTTTTTTCTTCTCATTTTTTCTGCGTTGTTTATTTTCATCCTTTCATCCACGTAAATGGCCGATCTTTTTTATACTTTTAGATTCGCTTTATATTTATTTCGCGATACCAATTCCACTTTGCCACTTTTATCTCATACTTCGTTCTTTACTTTGGCTTATTACATTTTATGCGCGCGTCAAGACGAAGAGCGCGCGCGCCCCTCTCGCACAGTGCGTTGTGTTGGCAAATGAAGATGAACAGACGCGGGTGGGTGGGGGCGACAGAGAAAGACATAGAAAATGGTTTTATGCGGCCGGCGTACATGTTGTAATATAAAGTGATATAAAGTAATGTAATATGAAATCTCATTTCGTATGCCACGATTCATTTGTGCGCCCGGCGCGCGTTTAATAGTTAATTTCGAACGGATCGATTTGTACAAGCCCCAGCAAGCTCTCGGATGATGGATTGAGGGTTGTTTTAGATCTATAAAGAATTAAACGTTTCGAATATGTTGTTGCTTGTTGTTGTATTGCGCGGGCTGAGCGTTTCGGGTGTTCGGATTCGATTTGGTCGCTTGTGAAGTAAATTAATTACTCCCCCAAGTTCACTTTTCGAACGGCAATCGGTCTTAATATGCATTCATTCGCTGAATAGTTCGTTACCAAGGCTCCGCGTTCTCTAGCCCCTTATTTACTCGGCGAGCGCGCAGAGACGCCAGATAACTCATTGAAACATGGAACGTATAGAAAATATAGATTGCTTCCATTGCTGCTCGGCATAAGCTGAAAACGGAAAGTTCCGTCCTTAGACGAGTCCTATTGAGGGGCGGCGACTCTCTTATTCGCATATATTGCACATTACATAATGGTATTGATTTTTCGCGAAAACTATTAAATGGTATTAAAATGTGCTCATATTCTTAGTTCTTAGCGCGGCGCTGTGTGTTTCTCCCCCAAATGAGGGGCGGCGGGCGCAAAGCAGGCGTTTATATAGCCCATAAACTTAACGTTTCGCCATTCCGCCATGCGGCTCTCGCGAGCAGTAAGTTGTAAGCAGCAGATTTATTGTTGCAATTTTCTTTTACATACTAGGTACGATTGTACCGAGCGCCGTGTATTTATAACAGCCTCGATGGTTGTATGCGTGTGTGTACGTGTGCCATTTCCTTACGCTTTGAAATATTGATGGCCTTAATTTTCCTGCATGCTTTATCTTTCGGTATAAAATGGAAATCCGACGTTTTGCATTGTATATCTTGCGTAACTCGCTGTGCAATGAGCGAAAATATCAGCCGATGCTTGAGCGAATGTTTCTCTCTTACATGTTTATTGTGGTTTCTTATGTAGTTCTGGCTAGGTTTTTCAAAACACTTAGATCGTTAACAATGTCATTATTTACATAACTTGCTGTTTTATTGCGTACAATTAACGTGCTCGATTTTATAGCGCACTCGTAAATTTTTATTGTTGAACTTGGGTTCACACGCTCACCGAAAACGGTACTTCATCGAGGCGAGGCGTGTTGTATAATTTTCATTTCAAAGCAAATTTATTTCTTGCATTGTGTTCCACGGCGCGCATTATTCGTGTGAAAATGTGTTGTAGATTTTATCCGGCCGTTTGTTGGGCAAAACGCGATCAAATGAACTTGATGGTTGTGTTTCTCTCCGCAGTTTCGAATAACTTACGTCTTCCGTTACGAGAGGTCGCGTCGGTCGGGAAGTTTTCGTGCTTACCGCACTAGTTTGAAACATTTCGCGGATCTCTGTTGCGCGCTCGAGGTTTTCACTTTGTAGGTTAGAAGCAGTTGTGATTGTTTATTTTTTGTTCTAAATTATTTTTTTGAAACATGTGCGAAGAACTCCTTGGCGTGCCAAGCCAGTATGTTGAATCAATAAGTCTGTTTCGTCAGAAGCCATTACTAATCAATTTCTTTTTGTTTGCAGGCCGGTGTCCGCGTACGCGCTGTTTTTCCGTGATACTCAAGCCGCCATAAAAGGACAGAATCCGAATGCTAGTTTCGGCGAGGTGTCCAAGATTGTCGCATCCATGTGGGATGCGCTTGACTCCGAGCATAAGAACGTATACAAGAAGAAGACAGAGGCGGCAAAGAAGGAGTATCTGAAGGCACTGGCAGCATACAGAGCCAGTCTGGTGTCAAAGGGAGCTGGTGAGGGTGCCGAAGGTGGCATGTACACCGGCTACACCAACTACGGCAACCAGCCGGCGCCACAGTATGGAGGATATTCACCACAGAACGCGCTACCGTCACCACCGACGCCTCCAAGCCAACCGTCGCCAATGTCAAAGAAGCCGCCACCGATGATGCCCAGCCAGCCGCACGCGCCTATGTTGCAGCCGATGCCCGGACACATGAGCATGCCGCCGCACGTGCAACCGCCGCCACATAGTAATAATTACATGCAACAGGTGAGTGCAGTTTTGTTGCCGGAACGAGATGCAATTACCAGATCACCGATGATGGGATCTGATGATGCTGCCGCGTTGCTGGCAATTGCATCTCGTGCGACCCAGCTGCGTTTCGGGGTTTGAGCGCGTTGCATATTGACCTAAACTAGCAGTATTTCGTGTTAGGCTCCCCAGCAACAAGCAGTCCAGCACCAGCTTATGCAGCCACGACGTGTCAGTCCCCAGCCAATGGCTTCAAGCAGCCCGCCGGTCTCGGCACCTGCACCTACAGTGCCCACATCCGTGCCACAGCAGTCGCAGATGCGACCTGCTAACTCGTGCATTCGCCATGGCTGCCCCAACCTTGCTATTTCCAATCAGGAATGGGAGGATGAATACTGCAGTAATGAATGCGTAGTTAGCCATTGCAGGTAAAGTCCCACCGCCGCCAAACATCACCGCACACGTGGTCCTAACTCGTTTGTTTGCTTTCAGGGACGTATTCTCTACGTGGGTGGCATCCAATCCAAACCAATCGCAAAACTTTTCGACGGTGAAATAGCTATCGATCGGATCGCGGACCGTCGCGGCGCCATGGCTGGAGGGAGGGAGGACTTTTGTATATTCTCTATCACAGAAGAATGAACTGTAGCAATATTGATAATAGTTTTAATACACACCTAGGGTAACACACAATGGACGCGATAATCGGATGCGATAGACGGCACACAATGTTTATATGTCGGCGAAGGAGGCGGTATGAGGGCGAGAGAGAGTGTCTGACGATGATATTGTACATACTTTAGCCGGGGTGGGCGAGGCGGAAGCGCGCCGCATTGTGTGCGCGGCGCGCTTTCACAACTAGACATACAAACTGACACAACTGTACCCAACCTTTGATTAGGCGTATAACGATGTATTATATACAGACATACTTTGTTAAGCATGCTATTGTACAAGCGTGCGTCCTCGAAATGTAAGTGACGATGAAGGTAATCTAAGTTAGGTAGAATATATCCAAAATTAAACTGAGCATAGGATTACGGATACCTAGAGTTATACACAACCAGCGCGTTGTGGACGATGCATCAAAATATTTGTAAATGATAAAATGTTGTTAATCAGAATGGGCAAGTCCTGTAAAATATAAGTAACTAGTACGGCATCGCGGACAACAGGGAGGGGACTCGCTTGAGGAATGATTTGCAGTACAATTTTTGATCTTATTTAAAAGTCTCGTTTCTAGTTTCGTTCGTGACGGTCGCGTCGTGTTCTCTGTGATGTCGTAGGTCGGATAGTGATTAGGGTGTACAATTATTTTTATATCATTGACCAATGACGTTACGCTTGTTTGTCGATGTATATAAAGACCTCTTTGCAGTTGTTAATTTTATTGTTATCGATGTCGAGCATTCGGCTCGCGTGCTAGCGCGCGCGCGCGCGCATCCCCTAGTATTAAAATACCCAGCGGTGAAGGATGTATATTTGTGAATATGTTGATTTGTTGGTAGCCAAATTGTTTAAAACAGTGCATATTCGTTGTTTGCATGCAATCGGCGAGCAGCGGGCCGGACGCTAGACGCATTGATTTTCTTTCTACTGTCTTGAACAGTTTGGTAAATGTGAGATAATAAATACAATGTACATTTCATGAAGAAATACAAAATCTTGAGCGCTGGTCTACTGAGCGCCAGCGCATACACTAGATAAGATATATTAATTATCATAACTATAAAATATCATAATTTGTTTTATTTGTAATTTTATTTCGTGTCCATTGATTTGCGGCCGCAGGCCGCTCGATTCCGTCGTCGATCGTTGATTATCTCGATGGAATGACGATCATTATCTTCGATGAGCTTTAAAATTGTTGAGTACAATTTTCGTTTCATTACATTGTAAATATCATATATTTTATCTTGACATGATGCACACTACCTATACTATGTAACCAATTAATATTTAAAAATAAATAAAAATAGATTCTAATTGAAAGAAACCAAATTGTTTCATTATTTCTAACCTTTGCAGCTGCCGTACAAGACATGATTGTTTTAGTTTTGTTAAAGTCATTTTGTGTTGAAAGTCAGGATTGCTTCTTTGTGGAAGCTTGGGAATACGTATTTTCAACACACATTTTGCGATTAATAAAAATTGTACAACACTACTTTAATAGTTAATGTAAAATCGCGCAATTTTTCTTTAATTATAATAATCTTAATTCTGGGACTCCAACCTGTGTCATTCAGAGATGGCACTAGCATGAACTAAACATCATAAAATAGAATTGTATTCTTTATTTCTATATTTATCGGCAAACGTTGGCATTCGGCACGAGTTGTGTTTGTTTTGAACACAATTTACTTTCTTAACGCTTCCGCCGCGTTGAATGCAACACATGAGATTCCCAAGTGTCGGCGCTGAAATCCCCTCACGCCGCATGCAGCATATTCTCAGTTATTATTCAGTTTAGTGTAGATCGCGGGTATCGTGTCTATTGCAATTCGTGCACGAGGTCGCGTTGCATCGACGCGCCGACTTTGCGCATCTCTTGCTTTCTTATCGTCAACTGTCGCGTCGTTGCTTGCTCGGCTACGGCATGAACTATCCGCGGATTGCGAGCAGTTTTGTGCCGGTCTCTGGATGATTCTGACGTATTTCTCGCGTCGCGTATCGTTTGTTCGGACCTCTGTTTTCTAAATTTACGTAATATTCAATTAGCAAACCACCAATAATTGCGTGTTTTTGTCCATAAATACCGGTTAAGTGTATATTGCAACTCACAAGGTGTCGAGTTGTTAAGTGAATCGGATAGTTGCAGTGCCTTGCAATCCGGTGAGCCTCTGCATTGGTAAGTTTACAATTAAATTATAGTTTCCTCTCAATATATGCGTCGAATATTAGTTTGCATGTATGTAGTTTTGTTATCGCGTTTTGTCGCGTATTGCAAAAACATAAGATAGTCGCGTGCTTTGCTGATACAGCACAGAATCTTTCCTTTGCTAACAAAAGCGCAATAGTTTTATTCTTTACAAATTTCAATTTTCAAAAATATAAATATAATCAATAATCATATTTCTTTGTTAATATTGTTGCATTTTAACATTTAGATGTTACCTACGTAGGTATATAATGAGGATTTGAAAACCATGCCACATGTAAACGTTTAAGTCATTTGATTTCACTTAACTTTTAGCATTCTAGATTTAAAGCGAATGATTTATGTGAAACTATTTAATAAAATTAATAAATGAGATAAATTAAGATAACAAAACATATTGCAGAAGTAGTGAAAGAAGATAATTGCGACAAGTTTTGAGTTATTTATTTAATGTTTACGTTTGATTTGATTGAGTTTGGCTTGTATACACATAATTTCAAGACTTGTTTTCGTATTTTGTAGTGCGTGTTATCAGTGTTTGGGTTTGTGTGTGTTGCGGCGCGCAGTGTTACCTGAGGCAATGTTACTCTGCACGCTGCTGACATCAACGGCGACATTTGGCAAATAGTTTTATTCTAGCCGTCGGACGGTGTGCTCGGCTTTACTTGTGTTCTTAATAATTCATTAAATTTTTTAGAGTGAATTGACCATTGAATCAATCTGAAGATTTACCCATTTATTATAAATGTGAATTTAATGTTTTGTGTCTTGTTTGCCGGTACGTGTTGAATCTCTAATATGGAATATCCCATATATTCAACTAGATATCTAAAGCCATACATAGTATGGGTGCAAGCGGCTTACCAAGTAAGTTTCTGGCATTGTCAGGAGAACATGTGGGTTGTTATGTATTGCCTTCTGCGACGAATTCAAACATTATGAACTGTCATTTACCGCGATATTTTTAAAAATAAAGCTTGGCAAAGTAAACACTTACTGTACGCTATTATAATTTCTCACAATAATATCGTTATGAAAACGATATATTATTAAAACTATTGCAAGTCAATGCAAGTACATATTTGTCAAAACCCGATGTGATAGCCATTTCGACCATTAGACCCCCGCACACTACATAAACTTTTTATCGGCTGATATTTTGATCGGTTATTGCGAGCGCACACTACGCCAACTAAACAGTTGGGTTTCTAGGTGAGTGCGCGCACATTCAGATAAATACCGTGTCGGCCGATCGCACCAATACCTGAGCGAACTAAATTGATCAAGTCGGCCGACTAAACAATCGGTAGGTATTGGCAGCGAGGATTCCATACTGATATCGCGGTCGGCGATAGTTATTCTGTTGGCCGATGGTTTGTTTGAACGCAGTAGTTGGGTAGCCATCAAACTTGTTTATCGGCCGATACAAAAGAATCGTTGTAGTATTCGGACTTGCATACATCTTCATACTGATTATAAGCCCGACCAAACTATCACGGCCGATAAAAGTTTGTGGCGGTGTGCGGGGAGTCTTAGAATATAAATCAGCACACCTACTGATTTGACAAAACTCTGTACCGACTTGCCATGGCTTTACATATCAACTGTTCTTACTCTAAAAGACACGAAGGATTGACCGTACAAGGGCAGCGATAGAGGTGACTCGTGTTCGGGGCACCGTGTAGGGGAATTATGACCAAGTGAAGGTCGTGTTCAGCAGGGCACCGTATGAGGGTAGCGATAGAGGTGACTCGTGTTCAGGGGCGCACCGTACAAGGGCGGCGGCAGTGACTTGTGTTCAGGACACCGTATGAGGGTCGCGGTAGAAGTGATTCGTGTTTAGGAGGGCACCGCACTGGGGCTGAGGTAGAGGTGACTCGTGTTCGGTACCGTACGTGGATGATTGTATAGCTGAAACTTCCATTTGCCCATTTTTCTTATGAATTAAATTTCGTCTTTTATATATGCATTTTAATCAACTCATCTTATAGAAAATTTTCCTGAATTAAGACTTTGAAATCTGTTCCTTTTTTATCTCTTTTAGTTTACGAGATGACCACCAATTAAAATAAATCGTCAAAAATTGAAAATTGCAGTTTTAAGCACTTTTAGTCGCGTTACCCATTAAATTAAATTATTTTAAATTTCCGTCTGGTGAAATTTTTCCAATCTTATAATCTACAATTTTTCAGCAAGCTATCTCTTTTTAATTTTGGAAGATATTCGCTGTCGAAAATCGTCGATAAAACTATCAATTAATAATATTATAATAAGAATTATAACAATATTATAATTGATTCAATTATTTTGAATAGTATATCCTCTTGACTTCTATATTTGAAATTTTTGAGTTATGTGTAAAAATTGCTATTTGTTTTAGATAGGGTGGTGCATGCGTACTCTCGTGTACGTGTGATACTCGGGAAACAGCCACTTAGGTGCGCGACCACTCACTGATACATAGACAATCGCTCACTGCCTCATATGTACGCCACACTTTTGAAACGCTTTTATATATTTTCTGGAGGCACAGTAAAGTATCACTCCAGCGCAGCTGATACATGTTTAACTAAAATATTCCTGCGAGTGAAAGTCGGCAGTCACAGAAGTAGTGAATACCGGCATATTGTCTGAGTATTATTATCAATGTTTTTGTTTTCTTATTTATTTCAGTACAAGTATCTACTCACATTTGATTTTGCGGTGTTCGATACCGGTAAGTAACTTTATTTTCACTGTTTTCCTGCGGTTGAAAATTGTTACCTTAAACTTATTTTGCGGAAATTTCTTTAAGTACTTCGCAGAAAATTTAAAATGGAAATTCAAACTTTTTATTGCGGATACCTGCCGCCAAATGTGGTTCACGAGCTGCATTTAGCGAGTAGTAAAATTTTGCTCAAGGACCCAAAGTGTATCCCTGATTTGACCAAATGTGAATATACTTTTCAGCAGAAGAAACGTATAGATGAAAAGGGTATGAGTTTTCTACTGAGTACCGGTAAAATTTTGTGGGAAAATTGCAATAAATAGTTGGAATTGTTCAATTGTAAACATAACCGAAATAGAGTAGAAGAATACATGTTTGAATTAAGTTTCACGCCAAATAATATATGGGTAATCATAATTTTAGGCCATTCTATCAATG